>NC_083649.1:2662905-2777905 GCF_963576545.1 Limanda limanda | reverse complement strand
TTTGATGGCGTGTGGAGATGATCCGGACGCTGCTGATTAAAGAAGCAGTTTTTATTAAGAGACACTTTTCGAATCGTCTCTTAACGAGGAGGCGTGTCCACGTTTCTTTGGTTCTCAGCTTCCTTGTGGTGTTTTCTCAGGTGAGAAGTGGCGAATCGAGGAGAACGGCGCCCTGAACATCACCGCGGCCTCCTTTAAAGACGGAGGGCGATACACCTGCGTAACCACCAGTGACGCTGGTGTCACCAAAACCTACACGGTCGGGCTGTGTGTGCTCCGCAGCTTGAGCTTCCTGGACCTGTGCTATGTCATCGTCTACCACTTGATTCCATGGTGTTTAGACCTTTTATTGGGATTAACTTTTCTGTATTATTCCTATAAGCACTTTTATATTTTCCTCATCGGTTGCTTTATAATTTATTTGAAAGACGAAATCCTGGGTCCCACGCAGTTCATTGCCAGCCCTGCTTAATGTGATTGTTGTGCATTTGATAATAAACTCTTGAAACTTTAAACTTTTTTGAATGTAAAAATGTTCTACAAAGTTAAAAAGTCTGAGTTTCCTAAGAGTGTATACTTTTATACTGAGTTTAACCTTTTCAAGAAATAACACAAATTATAATGATGAACCTAAAATGAGCAGAATATGTCTCATTTAACTTGATTGTGCTTTTCTCTGTTTCTATCGATTGTTTTGAGCAACAAACCACAAGTTCTTGCTTGTTTTACGAATTCTACACAATGTTCACATACATTTTGAGCAGTGAAGATAAAAACTCACACAGTTCACATCTGAATCCTCCTCTGGGCAGCAAATCAAAACTAAAAGCCAACAAAATAACACTGATTCTCTCCAGGCACCGGAGAAATGATGCAGCGGGTAATAGCAGCTAGTTTGATGAAATAGGTTGTAGAAGGTCAGATGTACCAATCGCTGCAGCTGCTCTCAAAAAGCCTCAACACCAAATATAGCTTGATTCATATTACCGAAAACTTTATCCGTCTTTTTAATTCTGTTCACGAAACCAGAAAGATTCTCCGATCGTTTACAAACCCGGGAGCAACTTTCTAATGAGAAAGACAGAATATCATGGAAATTCACCCAGTAGATTCAGTCTGGTCTGAAGAACATCTCAGTCCAACTATTGTTGAGGAGGAAAGAAACTGGATAAAACTGCGACATGTGAACGTCACATCAGCATTCAGAGCCAGAGCCCCCCCGAGGCCACGTTCATAAATATATCATGAGCACGGCCTGCCGCCATCCAGGCAGTGATGGATATTCCCGGTGAAGGGGTTCTGTTGGGAGCAGCATGTAAAGGATGACTGGGTCGGAGTTAGTCATGCACCATTAACCGACTCCTCGGGACAGGGTAAGAAAACCGGCCGGTCAGGAAATCCGAATAAAGCAGGATGTGTGTCAGGGAGGACGGGAGGAGGAGGTGTTGGACGTGTCAAGATCACTTTAACCCTTTGATACACAAGCTATGCAAACCCTCTCTAAGGCACAACATGGGTCAAAAATGACCCGTATTGACTTACAATGTTATTTCATGCACGGCTGAGTGTTTCTTTGCTATATTTTTGGAAATTCTGACAAGTGTGGCATGTGAAAAGTTGTCCACAGTAAACATGTTCCTAACTACAAACATTTACAAATCAAAGGTTCCTATCAAATTCACACTTGCATACATGGGTCATTTTTGACCCATGTGTGTAAACTTGATGTAGTAATACAAAAACCATTTTAGTTCAAAAATTAAGACAGAGAAAATGAAAATAATGATTTGTGGTAATCAAAAACAAGATATTTTAATTAATACTTTGTAATATTGAATGATTAAATAAATAGATTTTAAAAGATATAGCAAAGAAGCACAGCCATGCATGAAATAACATGTGAAATGAATGCGGGTCATTTTTTACCCATGTTGTGTCTTAGAAGGGTAGTGATACAAAAATGTTTTTTTATTAAAAAAGTAAATAAGGACAAATGAAAATAAGAATTTGTAATGATCAAAAACAAGTTAATTGAGGAATTCCTGGAATTCTGAATGAAGAAATACATTTATTGCAAAGATATTTACAATTAAAACTCCATCGGGTCACTTTTGACCCATGTTGTGTATCAAAGGGTTAAACAGAAGTTAACAAACACCTGGGAAAGTTCTTCATGTGTTTGAGTGTGTCTAGCTGACTTCAGGTGCAGAGGCAACAGGAAGTGACTGCAGTGGAACAGCTTGCATTTTAAATCCTGCAGGAAGCACCGTGCGAATATACAATTAAAACATAAATAAAGACACTTGAGTGTGGTATACCTGTTATAAGCCAAAAGAAGTGTGTTAATCTCTGTGAGACACCGGGTTATTGTTCAAGGAAAAGAGCTTTTGTGTGAATTAAGCAGTTTCAAATGTAGATCATCGTTTTAAATTGCAATTTACTGGTTATAGCAACTTGAGGCACCAAACGAAGCTGCATCAGATCCTAAACTACAAGGGATTGAGAAACCAAAGAGTCGTATTACCTCCTTTTAGGTTTTATCTTGAGAAGAATTAATATATTTGTGGTGATGCTACGTGTGGTTGGAACTGAGGTAACTACACATCAGACTTATTCAACCATCTTAGCAACGATCGCTACCTCTTTGGACGTAAGAGCAAAGAAAGAAGAATCTCACTCTTTCTTTTGCCTTCTTCGCCTCCTTCAACAATTCAACCGTTTCCATTTCCTGGAGAAAGCCACCAGTAGTAACCTGGAAAATCAAACCAGCTTTCCTCTTCCTGATTTGGCTTCAAGAAGACCGACGCACTTCATTTTGTGCCGTAAATCAAACCGTGATCTTCCAGGGAGATTTCATGCAAAGTGGCCGACAGGGAAAAAACGAGAGAACCAGAAATGAGAAGACGAGAAAACCGACCCGTTGCCACTTTAAGGTGAAATCTCCATTTCTGTGCAGATTCTTCAAAACATCACGATATGAGAAAAGTGTTTCTAATTATCCATAAACTCCAGTTTCCACAGAGTCTGACGCCTGAGGGGCAGATTGTGTTGTGTTATTGTGTGAATGAGATCTGTAGTTCGCAGGTTTTGCTTTCGGTTTTGTTGACACCAGCTTTTCTTTGTGTATAAAAGCTTCCTACGAACCTCACAGAGTTAAACCTGCTGCCAAAGGACTGAACACACACGCTGACAGGGTTTGTCTGCGCTGCCATTCCGCTGCTGGACTCCAGACGATAAAACAAAGTCGTTAGCTCCGATGAGATGGCCGCCTCGTCCCTGCCAAAATCCATTTGACTTCTAAGTGTGTGATTTTTCTCATTTCCCTGGAGCTCCGGGGCGGATGAGAACCGTGAATAAAAATAACGCCGTGGATCTTCTCCCCACAGTTCAGGCTTCAGCCACGTTAATCAACAGACACCAGCGGAGAGAGGCCTCCCAGGTTTTCTTCCTAGTGCAGTTTGACACGGAATCAGTCATTACATAAATTGTCAATGTCATACAAGAGTAGCCGCTCGGGGAAGCTTAATGAGAACATCAGAGAAACGAACCTCAGGCGGAGGACGCTGGAGAAACCAAGCGTTAAAACGGTGCGGCGTGGGAGCGGCGAAGGCGTTCTCTGGGCTCCCTGAGTACCACAAGGACACTCTCCTTTAATCTTAAAACCCAAGATTCACCCCCCGACTCATCTGCAGCCATCATCTCTGCATGAGTCCACCCCAACAGTCCTGCCACCAGGGAGAGGAAGGGTTCTTTTAGTTTTGCCTTTAGATCAAATTTTAATACAATTTCCATTCGCTCCACAGGGGGCGAGCTCGTGTTTTACTCCATTAACCAAAAAATCACCCATTCAGGTTTTATGCACCATTTTCCAAAGCATCTGAACCATCGTTTTTATTGATGTTTGATGGATGTCGGAGGTGGAGAATACAAAGTGCTGCAGTAAGGTGTCTGCAGGAGACGGCTCCTGGCAAAGACTCAACTGGAGGAGGAAACATGTTCCAGTATCTGCTTTTAGTTTGTCTCATTTGTTCAGAAACTGTCTGTTTCCTTCCTTTTTTTGCTGAATATTAATCACATTATTCAGATTATTCATGGCACCACTTCGGATAGTTTTCAAAATAATCTTCCCTCGCCCCCTATACCACCCTTTAATAATATTATTTTGAAAAGGCAACAACCTGTTCATTGTTGTGTCTTTCATCTGCAGGTTGATTTTTCGGTCCAGTTCTATAAACAGTTTACGATCAGTTTAACCAAACTGATCAAAAACAGAAATAATAAATCAAACTGGCATTAATACATTTGTATTGGTTTGACATGGATTCTGAGTGGAGGGTCCCTGGAACGAACTTTTACTCACAAGGTAGAATTTATTAAACTGTCAGTTTTAATTCAGTGCTCTAACATCCATAACAGTAAAAACGGAACTATATAAATATACGGTAGATATAGCTGTAAATTCTGTACTACAATTTTTATGGGAGCAAAATGTACTGGACAAAATAAGGTTATTTAAAATATATGATATGTAGATCGAGTTAGGGACTGTGTGACAGGCTCAACCCTCAGACATCAGCTGCTGTTTGTCATCAGGTTTGTGGGTTTTTCCTTCTCTGTGGTATTCACGTTTTATTCAGGTCACGTGACTCATGAGTAAAATAAAGAGCTTCCTAGTGTCTGACTGGTTTATGGGTCAGAGTCACTGTTCTGCTGCTTTAAGTCCAAAAATACTTCATCAATATCTACTTAAATATCTCTCACTAAAGCTTAAAGTCAACAACTTAACCCGGAAGTCATTGATTGATTCAAATCCATTGTTCTTGTATACGAATGTTAAACAAAACCAATAACCACAACCTGAAGACTTTGATTTATTCAACTGAACTGTAGTTTCCACAGAGCCTCTGTAAAATCCTGGAAAACGCTGTAAATGCAAACAAGCACTTGTGTATTCCTGCAACACACCAGTGTCATGTATTTGGCCGATTGAGCTCAGATTGTATAATTAACTTGGCAGATACCATGACCTAAATATGACACCACGTTATTGCCATGCACTTCTGACAGAGCCCATGCTGGATGCTGGCAGTCACTATAAAGAGACTGTGCAGGCTGGGACCTTCTCTGACAGCTCGGCTTAGACAGATTTATGTAAATATATCCACAGCTAAAATCCTCCATTTGAATAGTGGCTTGAATAGTAACTTGCAGACGTTACAGTAATGTCACCCACATCCAGAGTCTTATTTCACAGAGGAGCAGCACATGATACCTGCCTGGGAAAAGACGGAAGGAGAAGGTGGTCAATAAATATTTCATGAGTTTCAGTATTGCATATTTATAGTGTGTCTGCCACTCAGTAAATCTTCCCGAGTCCGTGAGGCAATCTTTAACCCCTTATTGCCTGAATTCATTTCCAATTCTATAAAAAAAAATATTATTTGTGTTTTTGGCTGTCATACAGATGCTAAAATTAGTGGAGATTGTTAATTTCAATATAGCATATACAATAGATATAAATTCAGGGTATGAAGCAAATTAGCGACATATGACATAATAGGGCATAACCGTAATTTAACAAATTTTCCAGTCTCTGCTACGTAGATTATTATATTGATGCTGCTTTTGCTTGAAACTGAATAACAACATATGTTTCTGTACAATCATTGCTGTTCCATCACCACAGTATATCAAATACCTCAAAATAACTTTGCTGCACAGTCCCAAGGGGCTAGTACGTATTTTCCACTCCGACCACTAGATGGCGGCATGCTTCTTCCAATACGTTCTTGGTATGTGTAGAATTTGCACCGTCCGGCATTAGTTGGATAAAAAGACCGGAATGGGGTTTGAGGCGAATTTGCGACATTCGGACAACGGAGGAATCAGAGGTTTGTCTTCGAGGGAATCGGGAACCGATCAGAACATGAGGGAAGATGAACGTTTAAACTCCTGACGTGTTTTTATGAGCTAAAGGAATTTTATAAAATGAAAACAAAGAATGAAACCAGATTTTAAAATCATAGCCACCATTTATTGTGGGGTCGGGGGTTCGATCTGACTGTCTCCTGGAGGAAGGTCGTCTCCGTCCTTGAAATAGTTTCTCCTGCAAATCCAAAACTTGTGATAAAGCAACAATAAGTGGAGGTCTGTACGAATGTGAAGAAAATGCAACAAAAAGAAAGGTCGTGTGTTTCCATGGCTTTAATATGACAACAGGGAAATATCCAGATGACGTGTTCTGTATCACAGAAGCTTTTAAATTGCAGACGTCACAGAAACAGTTTTTGTTGATTTGAAGAATAATAGAAGTCTGAGACAGATTCTACTGAACCCAGAGCTATTATTCACTTAATTATAGTCCATGACTCATATGATACAACAGATCACAGGCTGAGTCAGGCTTTGATCCTTCTGCTTTCAAACGGCTCACAGTGAGTAAAGACTGTTTGCTCCTCTCTCGATCTCTGACCCTCAGAAGTTGAAGGATTTGTTATTTTTCCTTGTGACTCCAGCTGAGCATCTTCACGTGCACACGCAGGGAAAGTCGTGTGTTAAACAGAGGCGTGAGTCAGACTGGGACTGGCTTCAAAGTTCTCGATTCCAGAAACAACTGAGTGAGATCTGAACTTTCCAGTCCAGCGTCCACACCCAGCAGCTTCCCACTGAGAGCCAAGGGGAATAAAACAACCAGTCAGCTGCTCGCCAGCCTCAACCTTCAGGCACCTCCCACTTCCCATCTGTCTGGGGATGCACAAGGTCATCGATGACCTGACCCCAGTACTCCGCCTCCCCCCCCCCACCGGTCCCCAGTGAGTCCGGCCCGCTGCTGTGATGCTGGAGCCCAAGCTTTTATTTCCTGTTAGTGTTTGACAGGTATCGACCCTGTGGAGAATCAGGTCAGTGACAAACTGAGTGAGTCTCTGGCGCCGGACAGTGTCCTCACCTGGAACCCCCCCCCCCGGGTGCACGTGCCTGTCGGAGGTTATATCTCAAAATATAAACTTTATCTAAAACCTACATTTTATAAAATATAAAGAGCTTGTTTTGAATGAATACAAATACAAACTATACCGACTCGTTACAATTGTCTTAATGTAGAATCAACACTTAATTTATTATAAAAACTGTGGATGTGCGGCTCGTCCACTAGACGGTGGCTCGATGCTAATGTTAGCTACATGCTAAGGTCAGCATGCATTAGCAGGCATAGATTTATATATAAAGACTAGATGTCTCGTCTGCGTTGCCGGCCAACAGAGACGAACGTCCGCACATGGCGGCCATCTTGCTAGGGGGCAGCTCGCTCACCCATAACAATGTGTTGGTAAATAACCATAACTTGCTCAATTTTCAACCGATTTTTAAATGGTTTGATTTGTTATAAACGTCAGAGATGTAGATATGACACTGAATAATTATGTTATTTTCTAAAAAAATTAAAAAATGTATGCAGTGTCATAACTACATCTCTGACGCTTATAACAAAACAGATTAAAAATCGGTTGAAAATTGAGCAAGTTATGGTTATTTACCACTACCAACACAATGTTATGGGTGAGCGACCTAGCAAGATGGCCGCCATGTGCGGACGTCCGGCTCCGTCGAACGAGACATCTGGTCTTTAAATATAAATCTATGTTAGCAGGTACAATGTGTATAATGTGTATAGTGGTCTACTTAGCATGCTAACAGGCTAATGAGAACCACACACAGGAAGCTACAGTTGCAGATGATGTGAATGTCTTTAGTTCTGCAGCTATTTGATCTCAGAACTGGACAATAAAAGATTAATTTAAATGTGAGCCTGATAATGAAAGTTAAAGCAGCTCTCAACTCAAGCTGGGAACCATCAACCTCTTTACATCATTTCATTCCGATCCACCTGGTGGATGATGAGATATTTCACAGGATAAGTGAAGTTTTGTATTCGCAGCCTGAAGCGATACGTCGGTCTCCAGCTAATAAATCTCTCACATATACTTTATTTTTCTTTTCCTCCCACATCCACACTCACCGTCTTCTCGTTTTTAACCTGATCAATTCCTGTGGTTTGCTGATAACACAGAGGTTCCCATTGAAAACATCCTATCCTTGAAATCTTCCTTCCTCCTCCTCCTCCTAAACGACTGCTCGGGCCGTGATGAACGACCACTTGGGCCGATCAATTCTATTTAGATAAGCCGGCCTCCAGGGAGCCCAGGAGAGGGAAGAGCGATGGGTTGGAACACTTCTTCAACGCACAGGCCCAAGGTTATTGTTGTTTGGGCTCCTCTCCAACCAGATAGTTCCCAGGTAGCTCAGACTGGAGCTGTGGAGGCTGAGTTCCAGGAGATTAAACTCCAGGAACGACTCTGAGAGCACCGAGCAGGAGGAGCAGGAGGAGCAGGAGGAGCAGGAGATAAACTACAGACCAGGAGGAATGTTGGTGCAGGGATGAAGCTAAAAGTGAGGATTGTTGTTCTTCTGCATTTCAAGAATAAAGTTAAAATGTCAAGAACAAAGTAATTTCGTTTAAAAATCTCAATATTTTTTCATCCAATCTATTCTCACTTTTTATTTATTCTCACAAAATGGAAAAAATATTTGTATCTTCTCTGCTAATGTTTCAGAAAGCTGCAGTTTCACATTTGATAGATATTTTCTTTGTAAATGTGAAACTTGCTTCTAGATATTTTTCTTTTATTCGTTCATATTTGATGTATTCATTCTTTACCGTTACTCCTTCAATAATATCAAGTGTTTATCAGCAGCTGTTAATATGCAGAGCAGTGCAGTCGGGGATGTTTAACCCAACAGCGCCACCCAGTGGTTTATTAGCAAAGAGAAGAGGCTGAAAAAAGACCAGAGGTTTTCATTTTTATTTTTTTTTATTGTCAATTATGTTTTTTTCCTGCTGTTGTCAGATGATAAAACAGCTGATTTACGTCCCTGAGAAGCAAAGCTCTTAAAACGTCTAAACACCATCGAACCATTTCACACAATAACATCACACACAGCAAAACACAACAGAAGCATTTTGTTCAACCAGAGTCGACAAAGTCTGGAACTGATTCTGTTTACAAACCCAGCATGATGTGATTTTAATACAAATCTCTGAAAGTAGAGTTTTCAAGTTTTCATTGGATTTAAAAACTTTCCTTTATCGTCTGTTACTTTCAGAGCCTGAAACAAGCTGCAACAAGTTACAAATATAACATTATGTTATAATGAAGCTGTTTTGATTTGAGGTTTTAAAGTTCTAAAAAATGTAAAAGCCCTGACCTGACGAGCAAGAGACACAGAGAATAACATCATCTCTTCAGGAAACTGACGTGAACAAGAACATCTCGACTGAACGTCTGGCTTCTTCCTACCGAGGAACAAAGAGCTCAGATATTTCAGAAGCAGACGAGCAGAACGGATGTGGAGCGGAGTCAGAACCAGAGGAAACAGAGTTGTGATCCCATTTGATGCCACGTGGCTCTGTGTTTGACCTGTTGACCTTTCTCCATGCGCGTGTTACAGACTCACAACTGTCGGCTTGACGAAAGACTATTAAAGAAATAAATGTCAAAACTACGTGAAAATCGTTTACAGCAGGAACAAGACTGAGCAGATATAAGAAAGAAGGATTTTCAGGTGACGTCAGACATCGAACCTGAGTAGAGCTCAAACTGTTCCTTTAATTCAAACAGGCACAAAATCACACACACACACACTCATTTATACCGGTCCTCTACATGTGTTGGGTTTCTGTTCCTCAAGATCCACGAAATATTCTCTGGGAAGTCGGTGAATGTGAAATAAAGAAAAGTGAAATCCTGAGTTCTTCCCTGAGCCGTGTGCCATCGTTCCACTGAACTGTGGGAATCACATCGGACAAACAGACAACTGGACAGGGTTGAAAACAGGAGGTCGATGGCGGAGGTAAAGATGTTAAGGATGGAATCCAGCTACTACACCAAGAGAGACAGAACTTTCATTTCATCAACTTTGGGATTTTTGGTAAAAGAGTCAATTAAATGACTGCGTCAATTCTTTTCTTCTACGTAAAACAAGCCAATTTCCTATTTGGGGCCAAGATTCAACCAGACGAGGAATCAATGAGCAGAAAGAAGCAACAAACCCGACACCACTCTTCACTAATGATCCGTTCATCTCTACTTCTCAGGACACGTGGCTCCTCCTACACGTTGCTCTCCATGGACACGTTGCTCTCGGAACCTGCTGCGAGCGGCTCCGCCTCTTTATTCTCGCCGGCGACCTTCTCAGAAACGGCGTGCACTGACACCTGGACGGCAACATCTCCCTCGTTCCCTCCCTCGTTCCCTCGCCGCTCGCCGGACAGCAGCGCCTCGCACACGTCCGCGTCCTCGCCGCTCTTGTCGGCGCACGGCGGGCCGATGGCCGGTCGGCTCCCGGGGATCACCGCCCTGCCCGGCTCCGCCCGGCCGGACGCCGGGTTTCCCTTCTCCATGTTCTCCTCCTCCCCCGTTCGGCAGTTCATGATCAGCGGCGGCAGCGGGACGCTCCTCGCCAGCTCCTCCATGTGGCGAGCGAACTCCATGGTCTTGTACTGCGTGACCTTGGCGAGCTCCAGCGTCTTGGCCGACGTGATGATGGGGATCCGCTTGGCGACCTCCAGGGCCTTCTGCAGCTTCTCGGCGCCCTCGGTGCGGAAGAACTCGTTGATGGCGTTCTCCGTCTTCTTGAGGTGGCTGCCGACCATGCAGAGCCGCGCCACGTTGAGGATCATGATGATGGTGAAGGTGATGAGGCAGACGATGACAAAGTACAGGCCCAGGCCGCTGGAGCTGTACGCCACTCGCAGCGTGACCGTGTAGTTTTTGGTGGCGCCGGCGTCACTGGTGTACACGCAGGTGTATCGGCCTCGGTCATTAAAGAGGAGCGCGCTGATGTTCAGGGCGCCGTTCTCCTCGATCTGCCACTTCTCACCTGAGGAAACACCACAAGGAAGCTGAGAACTAAAGAAACGTGGACACGCCTCCTCGTTAAGAGACGATTAGAGAAGTTGTTCTTAATAAAAACTGCTTCTTTAATCAGCAGCGTCCGGATCATCTCCACACGCCATCAAACCCAGTGAGCGCTCATTACAATTCAATTTGACTTAACTGCATTTAAACTCTTCCACTGCTGATTTTATGTGTTTGATCAGATTCAACAAACAAAAATCATTTCACTCACAAACAGATTTTTACAGAAACGATGAAAACACGAGTTCACTGACGGTTAAAGACGACGATGAAGACGAGGGAAACGATTCATCAAGTGATTTGATGAAGATGAGACTGAATGTTCACATTAGTGTTCACACACACAAATTTCAAATCAATATTTTACAAGTAGTCACATGATGCTTTGTTAAATTAAACAAAGCATCATGTGACGAATATATTATATTTATTACATCGATTTTATTACTATGATCAAAGAAGCATTTGTGGAATTAATATGGTGAGAATAACTGTTTGACTTCTGTTACGTTTGATGTTAAAAAGTTAATCACAATCATGATCTATAGAAAATGTTGTTGTCTGGTTGTTTTTAAACTTCATAGAAAAGAAGAAAATGAATCATGCAGATCTATAAATGTCAAAAATGACACAATCAAAGTAAAAGTTTATTTTAAAACCAGATTTTTTTGTTTTTTTTAACTTAACTTAAAGTAGTTGATTCACCAGATCGATTAAAAGTGCATGTGTTGTTTTTCTGGGCATCTTGAAGACACATGGTGGTGAATGAATTCTTTGTTAAATTAAACAAAGCATCATGTGATATTATATTTATTACATCGATTTTATTATTATGATCAAAGAAGCTTTGTGGAATTAATATGCTGAGAATAACTGTTTGACTTCTGTTACGTTTGATGTTAAAAAATCTTGTTGTCTCGCTGTTTTTTAACGTTATGGAAAAGGAGAAAGTGAATTATGAACGTTTATTTTAAAACCAGATTTGTTTGTTTTTTAACTCGACTTAAAATAGTTGATTCACCAGATTGATTCAAAGTGCATGAGTTGTTTTTCTGAGCATCTTGAAGACACATGATGGTGAATTATTGTCATGTTGATAATAATAAGATAATAAGTATTTATCTCCTTCACATGTTTTGTTTTCCCGTATGAAAGCCGACTGTGAGGTGTTAAATCAACTGGACGTGTTTCCTCCTCTCACCTGCTTCCCCCCCCAGCTCGGCTCCTTGAGGGCTGAACCACTTCACGTCGGCGTTGCCTCGGGTCACGTTGCACTCGATCAGCGCGTCCGAGCCCTCCTTCACCACGACCACCCTGTCCGAGGGGTCCGCCACCATCCGGGCCGGGGACCAGGCGTTGTCATCGTCCTCTGAGCCGCTCAGAGCTGCCGGTGCTGCCCGGCCACAGAGCAGCAGCAGCAGGACGGAGAGAAGCAGGCGTGAAGAAGACATGTCGCAGGGAGAAGCTCCGGCAGCAGCTCTTCACATCCAGAGGAGACCAACCTGCACAACAGGAAACGTCAAGAGCTGATGTGCAAACCCAGGAACGCTGGTTCTGTTCCGGTTTCTCCTGACTGCTCGGTTTCACTCTCCTTGTCCTCACGCCCTCATCACAACAGTTTACATTTTAAAGGAAGAATCAGAGAATTCTCTTAATTACCGTCTCAATCTTTAGCTGAAATAATGTAAATGTGATAAATAGAAATTAATGAGTGAAACAGAATAAAATAGCAGCACCTAATAGGATGGATATTAATTGTAACTAGCTAATATTATGAATAAGAGAACGTTATTTTATCTAGGCATATGGCAATTTAATTTAATTTATTTGTATAATTATGTATTTATTTACTTTATTTATTAACCCTAACCCTTATTCTTATATTTTTATATATGTCTTTTTTTTATTATTTTATTTAATCTTATTTAAGTTATTTAATTTCTGCCTCTTTTTCTTTACCCTGAGTGTTTGATTGTGGGTTGGGGGTGTTCATAAACGTTTGTATGTTTATAAATGTTTGAATGTATGTTTCTTATATGTAAAACTCAATAAATATATTGTTAAATGTGATAAATAAGAAAACATCCCTGGTGTTTGTTGTCGTTCATTAATAAACAGGATGATAATATGATAAGTTATGATTGTGTGCAGAGCGAAGAAAGCAGCTGACATTTTAATTTGAAGTAAAACTGTGTAAACTCGTTTTTTTAATTAAAATCGTCTTGATTGACTTATTTTTACCGTCTCTTTACCGTCTTTAGCTGAAATAATGTAAATGTGATAAATAAGAAAACATCCCTGGTGTTTGTTGTCGTTCATTTAAAAAACAGGATGATAATATGATAAGTTATGATTATGTGTAGCGCGAAGAAAGCAGCTGACATTTTAAATTGAAGTAAAACTGTGTAATCTCGTTTTTTTAATTAAAATCGTCTTGATTAGCTTATTTTTACCGTCTCTTTACCGTCTTTAGCTGAAATAATGTAAATGTGATAAATAAGAAAACCTCTCTGGTGTTTGTTGTCGTTCATTAATAAACAGGATGATAATATGATAAGTTATGATTGTGTGTAGCGCGAAGAAAGCAGCTGACATTTTAAATTGAAGTAAAACTGTGTAATCTCGTTTTTTTAATTAAAATCGTCTTGATTAGCTTATTTTTACCGTCTCTTTACCGTCTTTAGCTGAAATAATGTAAATGTGATAAATAAGAAAACCTCTCTGGTGTTTGTTGTCGTTCATTTAAAAAACAGGATGGTAATATGATAAGTTATGATTGTGTGTAGCGCGAAGAAAGCAGCTGACATTTTAAATTAAAGTAAAACTGTGTAATCTCGTTTTTTTAATTAAAATCGTCTTGATTGACTTCTTTATACCGTCTCAGTGTTAAGCTGAAATAATGTAAATGTGATAAATAAGAAAACATCCCTGGTGTTTGTTGTCGTTCATTAAAAAATAGGATGATAATATGATAAGTTATGATTATGTGCAGATCGAAGAAAGCAGCTGACATTTTAAATGGAAGTAAAACTGTGTAATCTCGTTTTTTATATTTAAAATCTCGAGTCTCACTGGTTAAACGAGTCTATAAAATGTAAAGTGATGATTTAAAAATACCATATTATCATTAACTGACGTGACGTGATGATAAATGGTTGATTTAATAATAAGGATGTAAAACCCACGAACACAACAACAGCTTCCCCACGGACAGACCGAAGCAGTCGATTCTCACCTGTTCCTCGGACCCAGATCAGATTCAAACGGATGTTATATCTTCATCCACCGTCACAGAAGCTCCATCTTGTTTTAAACCCGAGTTTTAATCTGTAATTTAGGTTTAAAACGGAGAAAACACGCAATGCGTCCGGTCACTTCCTGGTTCGGGGGCCGGTTTGAGGGGCAGTGGGCGGGGCTTGGCTGTCAGTTCTTCCAGTTCTTCCAGTTGCTCACAGGGAGGTGACTTCCCCTAGTGGTGGGAGGCTGCAACACACGGTGTAATCAGTGCTGAGTTATGATCATTAATTAATAAATAAAGTCCAATTTGATATGTTTAGATTCAATATTTTTAAATCAGGAATTTATATAATAATTTAAAAAATGCTTGTGCTTAAAAAACTGTGCAATCATAGTAATGGTGACGATTATATTTTATCTGATATTTTTTTCCCACTGTATAATTTCTTTATTGTTTTTATTATAATTAGTATTTTGTACAGTTGATAAACATTTTCATTTCGACGGGGCCGGAAGTTATATTTATTATATTTGTAGTTTCGGACGTGATTACTTATTTCGTCAAGAGCTAGGAAGTTCCCGGAAGTAGAAGTGTTTAGCCGTCAAAATAAAACAAATGGAGCCTGTTACACATTTAAAACGTGCAAGTATATCAATAGAAATGCACCCTAAGCTTTTTTTTGGCTTCTTACTATTAAAATCTAAATCTTTGAAGAAACTTTCATACTTGTTATATCTTCAAAACACAAAATCTTCAATGTATTCTGAAGATTTGTTTTACTTTGAAAGTATCAGCCGGACCTGGAGCTTCCTGATTAGGCTCACTTCACTTCCTGCTGAGTGAAAACAACATGTGACGTGGCTGAAGCTGCTGAGCAGAAAGAGACAGAACCACAGATCATTTCTCTGATCTGATCAAAACCTTTAAAACCTTCAACTTGTCAGATTTGAACTTTAAACTGAAACAAGGAGGAGAAACACTTCCTGTCGCTGGTTCAGTGCAGGGGGGGGGGTTAGCTGCTAGCTAGCTGCTAGCATCGAGTCCTGACAGCTGAGTGAGGACAAGGTGAGTTTACAGTGAAAGAATCAAAGTGTTCGTGCTTTAGTTTGAACTCGTGTTAGTTTAAAATCAGTAGAAATAGAAGAAGCAGCTTGAAGGAAACAAGTGGAGCTTCTGCTCAAAGTACAGGAGACGAACCAGGACTTAGCTCAAGTGTTAGCATCTGTGCTAATGTTCTGTGTTTATCAAATACTCAGCTAAATATATGGCTTATAGAAATATATGTATGTTTCTTACTGTATATATCGTATACTTTTCTTTGTTCCCCTCGTGTCTGTGGGGACTTTATGCACAATATATTATGTGTGTATATACATATATATACATATACATACATTTTCTTTATTGTTTTTAATATTTGAACTCATTTTGTATTGTTTTAGAAATTCCTCCAGCTGCATTTATCATAAACATCTGTATAACTGCATTTGAATGAAATACATACTGAGGAACACAATGGTAACGAGATACAGAACGTTGTGTTTTGATGGCGTGTAATCAAACCTTGACGTCACGCCACGGTGACACCTTGTGATGAAGAATCGATCTTCGAGTTAGTTTTTATCTCCATCTTGTTTCGATGACACTCATCTTAATTTGAAGTTCATCTGATGAAAGCCCTGGGACAAGTATGTCAAAGTAAAAACGTGAAAAATGGCCACTAAATACAAAATAGCAGGTTTCCTGTTGCGTTTTTCAAATTGCACCTTCAGACGTTTATGTTTGTCTGGTCACGATACACCTGTGTATTGATTTTTGTGAAGATCGGTCAATGTGAATGCGTTCCAGGGGGCGCTGTTGAGCCATTTTGCCACGCCCCAAATTGAATTACTCCACCAGTTCTCGATAGCCTGCATTCGCTAACACAAAGTGTGTTTTAATAACATCGAGCACTGAGCGTAGTAATGTTGATAGTGATAGATAATATTTGGCGCGCATGTAGCGTTAACCGCTAGCTAAAGAAGTGTAGCTAACCCGTTAATTACGATCTATTTAATTCAAAATGCTAACGTGTAATGTTGTAAGAGCGCCCACACACGTGCAGTAACTTTGTGCGTGTTTCCATGGAATCGACGTGAACTTAAGTAAACACGATGACGTGTGTTTTTATCAGGGTAGTTAGCGGTAGCATCGTGTTTAGCTTCATCTCACTCACCCGGCGGACGTTATGCAAACGATTGTGTTGTGTGTTGTCTTGATTGTGAGTCTCAGGACCTGGACTGTGTTCCACAGGATGAAGCTGAAGTTGTGGGTGTGTCTTGGAATCCAGCAGCTCTCCTAAATGGAGAATGCTCTTTTGATGACATAGAAGATGAGTCATCTACGTCATCAAAGGAGCATTCTCCTCAATGAAGAAGTTGGTGTGAATTAAATCAGCTTATATAAATACAATCCATTAAACATCTCAAATTACACCAGTGCAGAGCTGAATCAAGCTGAACATGTGTGAAGGTGGAACCATTTTCTAATTTTCTGCAAAGTTTGTTAAGAATTTGAGCTAAAGCCTCAAAAAGCCAATTCATCTGACCTTAAAGAAATAAATAATCCTTACAATTTCAATAGGGCCACTGTCTCCTACTGTTCAGTGCTCGGCCCTAATAATGTTATCATAGTTATTTATACGGGACATTTCTCACGCTGTTAGAAATTATTTTATAGATAGAAATAAAAAAGTAGCAGTTTATTGCGTAACTCTGCTTGATAACAAACAAACAATAACATAACAAGGGAACAGATAATAGCATTTTAAAAGTCACACAATATTCGGACAGAAATGTAAAGATAAAATGTTACAAACAAGAAAAGAGTGTGAAATACAATAAAGTATTCAAAAAGCAAACAGTAATCTCCGTATTGATCATTAACTAGTCCACCGCTCTGTCTTCAGGTCACTTCAACGCAAACCTGCTCTTCACTAACTTCACTAACTTTAGTTTCCAGTCGACAGGAAACCAGATTAACCTTTGCTCTGTTTGCAGCTGTAAAGTTCAGATTATATGCAAATGATAATTTACCTTGTGGATTTCTTTCTTTCTGAAGTTATGCACTAAGACATTAAGATGTCTGACAGTGAAGCTACAGCAGCTGAGGGTCCAGAGGTGGCAGAAGACCCTCAGGACGCCGGGTCCTCGCCGACCGAGACGCCCGGTGGGACCGAGACGCCCGGAGGGTCCTCGCCCACCGAGACGCCCGGAGTGTCCTCGCCCACCGAGACTCCCGGAGTGTCCTCGCCCACCGAGACTCCTGGAGTGTCCTCGCCCACCGAGACTCCCGGAGTGTCCTCACCCACCGAGACGCCCGGAGGGTCCTCGCCCACCGAGACGCCCGGAGGGTCCTCGCCGACCGCACCTGAGGTGGCGACTGACGTGGCTCCGACGAGGAGAAACAGGAGGAGACCGGAGCCCAAACCTGCAGCTGAAGTAGAGGAGACGCAGGAAGTAGAGGAGCCACCACCGAAGGTAGTTTCAATATAATATCAGTCTTTAGTACGAAAGTAAACTACATATAATCCTTAAAATATACAATAACTACGACTCTGGTTATCTCCCTGCTTGTGACATATTTCTGGGAGGGGCTACATGTTTCTGTCCATCCTTCAACTTCCTGCTCTGTTCACTTTGCAATACAGATGCTAAAGTAAACTTTGCTCATGGATCTGAGGTCCTCTGCATTTATTATAATAAGGTTTGTTATAATGAATTCTGAGTAGGAGAGTAGGAGACAGATTGATCTTATCTTTAATTTTCTACCATAAATATTTAATCATCAAATAATGTGAAGGGAAGTTGTGAAAATCAAGAAGCTGTAGTTTCAACACGAGAGGAAATCCTTGTCTCATCATCAGCGAGTCCAGCTTCTCGTTGTAGATTCTCTTTTCTAAACTCTCTCTCCCTCCCTCTCTTCCCTCTCCGTCAGACGCCCAGTGAGACGACTGTGTCTCAGGGTGGATGGGGATACTGGGGCAGCTGGGGAAAGTCCATCTTATCCACAGCAACATCTACTGTGGCCACTGTGGGTGAGTATCAACACACTGGGATCAACCCCGTCGACCCAGTTGTCTAACAGTCACATGATGAGTGTTGAGTTCAAGCTTCAGTCGTTCAAAACAGTTACTGAGCTTTTTCAGCAACAGTTTTACGAGATCCCTGATGTTAGATAAAGAAAACCCATCAAATATATGGTTTTAAAGGAAAATTTAATTTAATGGTTTTTAGATAAGTGAAAAAATACAGTAAATATACAATTAAATACTTTGAATTTAATCCCAAATAACCTCTGCAGGTCAGGGCCTCAGTCAGGCGATCGAGAAGGCCGAGACGTCGCTGGGGATCCCGAGTCCGACCGAGATGTCGGCGCAGGTGGAGGAAGAGGAGAGACAGCAGAGTGAGACGATCTGTGGTGTGATGATGAAGAACGTCATAAATGTCCTTTTGTGTGTACATTTTCTCACAGTTTGTGTTTTGTTCAGCTTCTTCTCCTGAAGGTGGCGCCAGCGGTGAGCCGGACGGAGCTGTGGGAGGAGCTATGGGAATGTTCTCATCGCTCTCCAGCGCAGTCCAGAGCACAGTAAGCAGTTAAACAACCTATTTGTTAATTTTCATAGACATACATAGTCTCTATTTATTTGGTGTTATTGTGTTTTCTTTTTTATTTACATTTATTAATAATAAGATTTATGGTTAAACGGTAAAATATGAAGCCACAGTTACATTTCTAAGAAACGCAAAGCACCATAAGTGATTTAGCATTTAACATTTAGATTCAATTGACCAGTATGAGCCAATCGGTATTAGCATTTAATAAACTCAATTCTAAACTATTATTTTACAGGAAAAACGAAGCAGAAACGATGTAAAAATAAGTTAATTTTCATAAACATACATAGTTCTACATATTTAGCTGTATTGTGTTTTCTTCTTATTTATTTATAATACGATTTGTGGTTAAACTGTTAAATATGAAGCCACAGTTACATTTCTATGTTCGATAACGACGATTTTTACATTATTTAAAAACCTATATAAGCTGATATATCAGCATCAGAGATTTTTTACTGTTTTCCAGTGACATTATCTAAACTTTTCATATTTGCCACACAAACCCAGATAGATATCCAATGTAACTTCCATGTCAGTCACTAACTGTTGCTTCTCACACTGGAACCTCTTCTCAGGGGAAGACGATGATCTCCGGCGGCCTGGACGCTCTGGAGTTCATCGGGAAGAAGACGATGGACGTGATCGCAGAAGGTGACCCCGGCTTCAAGAAGACCAAAGGCCTCAGATTCCACAACTCCACTCTGTCTCAGGTGAGGATGAACGAGAGATTTAATGCATCCATCTCAGGTTGAGAGGACACAATGTGGAAGTAGACATTATTTCATTGATAGAATCTGCTGCTCTACCTCCCCTGTCCCTCTGTCTCGTCTCCCAGGTGTTGAGGGAGGCGAAGGAGCAGGAGGAGCTGCAGACGATGGAGGGGGAGTCGTCCGATTCCGAGAGGAAGGTGGTGGCTCACTACGGGATGCTGTTTGATGAGTTCCAGGGTCTGTCCCACCTCGAGGCTCTGGAGATCCTGTCCAGGGAGAGCGAGTCTAAGGTATAACAACGTTCTGGTTCCATAACACAGCGTTATGCACACTGAGATGATGCTTTTGTGTTTCATGTTAGATCGTGTGTTGAAATCCTGACATGTGACTGTGTTTCAGGTGAAGTCGGTGCTGACGACCCTGTCGGGAGACGAGCTGCTGCAGCTCAGGGAAGAGCTGGAACGCATCAAAGAGTCTTTCTCCCTCGTGGAGTTCGATGACGAGGACGTTGACGAGCAGAAAGGTGACGTCTCCATGGAAACACCAGCGCTGCAGGAAGAATTCAGTGTCGTGGAAACCTTTTTTAAAGCGACGATTGTTGGTTTCTGCTTCCAGATGAGGACGGCTCCGAGTTCGAGGAGGAGTTAACGAAGGCGTTGGAGGGTCTGAGTGTCTCGGCCACCGCCGGGAAACTCAGCAAAGTACGAGTGATGAGACATTTCTGTGATCGGATCCTATTCCCGATCATCTGTTGTTGAGGCTGCAAGTTGTGTTGTGGATCCAGTTGTGTTGTGGTTGTGGGACGTGGTTATTTTATGTAGCTTCATGTCCACTTCCACCTGTTCCCCCCCGACAGGCCTGTAAGAGTGCGTCCAGCCAGATCAGCGCTATGAGCCGAGCCGAGGAGGAAGGAGAAGCTGGAGACGAGCTGGTGAAGAAAACAGCTTCTGTAGAGGTTTGTCAGAATTCACTGTGTCTCCCTGAGGAGGTCTCACTCTGATTTATTTGAAACAGTTCATACTTCAGACTCTGTGTGTGTTTGGCAGAAAGTCTAATTTATTCATCTCTAATCAAATCAAGAGAAAACACGGAGCCACAAAGCTGATTGATTGTTTACAGCAAATAAGAAAGATTGATGGAGTTTCCATTTAATGAGACTATAACAAGCACATTCAGACGCTCTAATGGCAGATCAATTCTTTAATTACTTTACTTTTTCAATTTGCCGTTTAATCCATTAAATAAGAAGATACCGTGAGAATGTCTTCAGATTGTTGTTATGGATTTTTAAAAGTGCTGCTGATTCATTTTCTTTTTGACTAATTGACAAGTGGCTTCAGAGTTTGGTGAGACTCACTGGTTTCTGATGTGAATCTGGTCAGGAGGTGCACGCCGCCGCCATCAGGAGCCTGGCGGAGCTGACGGCCCGATCCATCGAGCTGTTCCACAAACTGGCCGAGATGATCCTCTTCTCCAGCGGCAGCACCGAGGCCGGCGTCCTGTCCCAGTGAGAAGACGCTGCAGCCGCTTTACAGACTGAAGATGCTGAACCTGTTTTATCTGCACTCTGACTGACTGCACGTGGTTTTTGATTTGTGTGTCCTCAGGTTAACGGTTGTTCTGTGTAGAGAAATCTCGCTGCTCTCCAAGAAGTTCACTTCCTGTTTGACAACTGCAGGCGTAAGTGTCTTTACTTTAACCACCAAGTGTTCACAGAGAAGAATGTGGATTTTGATAAAGTAATAAAATAAGTTTTCACACATTGATGTAATTTGATCCAAACTCTCTGTTCCACAGTCCAATGAGAAGAGAGACGTCCTCAACCCGCTGATCACAGGCGTCTTCTTAGAGGTTTGTGTCACGTTACCGTTTATGTTAAAGATGTTCAGATTTCCCAGTTGGATTAATATCTGTGTTATGCTTCATGTTAACGTGTTATTAATTTTCCTTGCAGGCGTCCAACAGCGCCTCCTACATCCAGGACGCGTTCCAGCTCCTCAGGCCCATCCTGGAGATTTCTCACATCCAGAGGACGGCTGACTCCGCGGAGCAGTGACCCCACGGTGTGACCTCTGCCCTCCGACCCCGTCCCCCCCCGTCCAGGACTCTGTCACAGCGGATAACTGACACATCTCTAAAACTTTTAAAAGTGGCCGTGTCAGTGTTTTCTCTGTTTTTCCAGCTCAGGACAAAATCTATTTCACGCCTGGGAAGAGAAAGTGTGTTCTTGTCAAACAGTGTTATACTATTTGTGCTTTGCAGGTTCACATTACAAGGACTCGTTGCAACACTCGTTTTTTCGGAAGGGAAACAAAATGCATTTATGATAAACAAGGTTCAATATTATGGTTCTTTTATTCCAACGTCTGCACTTTCTTCTGACAGAACCTGTCGTCTGGATTCTGTCTCAAAGAACAATCGACTTGTAAATTGTCAAACATGATGGAGACACCACTGTGGATTTGTTAAAAACAAACAAAGGTGTGTGTGATCTTAATAAATATTAAGATATGTATTTGGTTTTCTATGCAGATGTTTCTTAAATCATGTCATCCAGTATATTTCCTGGTCCAGGAGCTGAAGGTTATTTTTCTTAAAGGACACAAAGAAGGAATGGAGGCTTAGTTTTAACATGTGTTAGTCAGGCCTATGAGGGAAAGACACTAGTGACAGCTTTGTGCGTTCAAATGACAAACATGTTCCTTTTCAGACTTGTTCTGTTTAAAAGACGAGAAACTTGAGGGAAAATGTTCGTGATTTAATCTGAACATCCACAAAAAGAACAAAAAGAGGCTCCAGCTCTTTACAAATCCGCTGAAATAACAAAACGGCTCAGATCTCTATTTACACAGAAGAAATTGTATATAGATTAATTTCTTTTAAGAATTGTGCAACACTTTATTCTGCTAAAAACTTGAATTTCCCTTCCTATCTTCTCCCTGATTAAACTTCGTTAAAGAAAAGTAAAACATTGTGATTGATGCACCACCAGGAGAAAAATCCATCTCTTTATTGTTATGTTATATTCAGAACTTCAGGTGTTTACGTATCCGACAGAGAAGCTTCTATCTCGTCTCTTTTTTAGCGAGTTACCTTCAGGTGGATCATTTGTTTTATATCAAACTGCCATCAGCAGTGTGACGTGGACGAGTGATCGTCTTGCAGCATCGTACTGTGCACCGGGTGTTTGAGACTTTCAAATAAATGCTCTGTCACAATGTCATTTGTGTGTGTGTGTAAATGTGTTCAAGACTTGTTTTACATCACATTGTTGCATTCCTGCACTTATATGAGTTTTTAAAATGTTATTTTTCAGCAGCTAAACAAGTTTGAATTCAGGTTGATTTATTTGAAAGTGACAATTCACATTGACTAACATGCAAACTTCAGTCCCATGTGTAAATTGGCCAGATTACAGCGTTAACTTTCCTTAATAGTAAATCCACAGAGCGTCTTCAGGTTTAAACCAGAGTCAACAGGTTCAGCTTCTTCCCACTGGGTTTTAAAGTCATTTTAACAACTTGGTCTGAGTCCTAAGAGTCTCGCAGATGTTTTATCCAATTTACTGTTCTAGACTCTCGGCTGAATATCAAAACAGAGACATTGAACTAAGAGCTCAGAGGCTCTTTAAGATCCTGCCTGAGGAAATACTGTGAATCCTGGTTTTCCTTTGAATCAAAGCTTAATTAACACAGAGACAAGATTAGAAGAAGACACTTTAAAGTCAGAAAGCAGAGTTCAAAACAAATGTCAAACAAAGTAAAGGATCAAAACGAGAATAAAGGAAACAAAACTATAAATAAAGATAAATTAATTAAAGATAAGTTGAAGGATAAAGTAGAACAATAAATCTTTAAAAAAAACTAAACTTCCAGGCATAATTAAAGACATATTCCACGTCGCTACTCATCCACGACCGTAGGGGGCAGTAGAGCGCGTTTTCCGTCCAATCGAGCGACCGCCAATAGACACAAAGAAGAAGCGGGAGCACGCGAAGAAGACGAAGAAGAAGACGGAGGCGGTTAGCGGTTAGCAGTTAGCATTTAGCTCCTCGAGGAACGTCTCTGGTAAACCTGTGTTTTTATACTTTTATATTTCCCACAGTTAAACTCCGGAGCTTCCGCTGCTCAGCGAAGCTCGAACCCGGAGCTGGTTCACCTGGTTCGGCTCCGGTGCGGCTCGCTTCCCGGTGAACGTGGAGGAGTAGCATCCCCGCGACCATGCTAGCACCGTTAGCTTTAGCTGCAGCCTGCGCTAGCTTCTGCAAACTACATTCACAACAATGATATTAGTATTTAGTAAAAACTGTTGAAGTTGTTAAACATCCGCAACTTTTCACGCAGATTTAATGTTTAAAGAAACGTTTACTCCTGCGTCACTGTGTCAGCTGGAAGCTAAGCTAAGCTAGCTCGATGCTAGGAGCAGGCAGCAGGAGGTCCGTTCATCACGATGTCATGGTAACACGGTGCACACCGGGGCAGAGGAGCAGGAGTTCACCTGGTGGTTCACAGGTTCGATGCCGAGTTCAAAACACAACAACGAGCTGCAGCCTCGGCTCTGGTCACACGTCTCAGCATCTGATCCAGCATCTGATCCGGGATCTGCTGCTCGTCGGTGTGTTGAACTGGAGCTGGAGGAGAAGTTCACTCGTGTTCCTGGTTTCACACCAGTCTGAGTGGAGCTGAGAGCATGAATCCAACGAGACTGAGACAACTTCCTTCTGCTGGGAAACACGTCAGAGACTCGGGTTCTCTCCTCTGGGTTCTAGAACCAGGACAAGATGCTGAACCTCCTTTGTTAAACATCAGGAGATTGTTGACTGTAAACACAAAGAAAAGTGTCTGAACAAAGTCAATATTAAGAAATGTATTTGGTTTTCTATTCTGATCTTTCTTGAATCATGTATTCCAGCTGAAGTTGATTTACTTTAAAGACACAGAGAAGGACGGAAAGGTGTTTAAAACTTTTTAAAAGCTTTGTTTAGTTGCACAGTTTAAACACGTGTCGGAGAAACAACACTAGTGCCAGCTTAGAGTGTTTTAAATAACAAACAGGTTCCTTTTCAGACTTGTTCTGTTTAAAAAGATGAGAAACTTGAGCTGGAACTGTTTCTGATTTAATCTGAAAGACATGGAACCTCCGTAAAAATGAATCTTAAAAGTCTCCACTTTGTACCGTTCATTTAAACTGTTGTATTTGTGTGTCTGCAAGATTTACACTGAAACTTTAGGCGTTGTACTATTCCCCATACGACTTACTGATAAATATGAATCTGTAATAATCAGGAGTCAAATCCTTCAGAGTTTAAACCTACGATTAAATAAATGTCAATATTCAATAACTCTTTGTTTAATTGACCTTTTCTGCAGTAGCTTTGTTTTTGCCGATGTCACTTCTCCTTGATTCTCTCTCCTATCGTTCTGATGATGTAGTTCTGATGATATTTAATAAAGTCGTCTGTCCCTCCTCTTTCAGAGTTGTCTCTCTCCATCCCACCGTCCTCCGAGCGCTGCAGGGTCGTCGGGGATTCGCTTCTCTTCCTGAGCTGCCAACATGCCGGCCGCACTTGCAGATGCCAGTCAGATCATCTGTGAAGTCTGGGCAAGCAATGTGGAGGATGAGATGAGGAAGATCCGGCAGATTATTCAAAGCTACAATTTCATCGCCATGGTAAGAATCAATAGAAGGAACAAACATTTACTTGGAATTAGGGTTGCAAAGGGGCGGAAAGTTTCAGGTAAATTTCCCGGAAACTTTCCATGGGAAGTTAAGCTCTGGAATTTCGCTCAAAATACGCAAATTAGACGCTGAGCAATAAAAACATCATTCAAAACTCTATTTTAAAGATGTATGGAACGTTGAGTTTCAACCCTCCACTGTGCATTCTTCCATCACATGCACAGATAACTCCCAGCATGCTTCACTCTACAGCAGGGCTACTGAGGCCTGCTGTAGAGTGCAGGACTAGTCAGGTAAGTTTCCATGATATTACTGGGAAAATATATTAGCATGCTGATTGAGGATTGTTCATCTGTTCATCTAGACTATTTCCATTCATTTATCCATCAATTGTAAAATATGTTTACAGACGATTCCAATTGTTTGGCTAACTATTTATATCTCTGGCATTGCATTAGTGTTTTTTTACAAACTTTGTTCTCATCTTATTCTACAGAACAATGCCACGTGCACTCTCTCATGTGTGGAGACATTTCACCCCATCCAATGTAGAAGGAAAGGCTGTGTACATTTGCAAATACTGTGCAAAGACCTATGTTAAGAATGACACAACGATGCAGAAGCATATAGTCAAGTGCCCAAAGTTTCCTCAGGGCTCAAATCAGCCTATGACAAAACAAAATGTTTATATTTATGTCTGTATATGACAAGGTAAATACAGCTAGTATAAATTACCCACAATATTTCCTGTATATTCCCGTTAATTCCCGTTAATTCCCATGGAAAGTTTCCAACTTTGAATATTCCCGGCATTTTGCAACCCTACTTGGAATAGATGAGGAAGTTAATCATTTCTCATATCCCTCTGGTGTGTCTTTCATTGACTGATGTTCTTTCTCGTTCACCAGGACACGGAGTTTCCCGGAGTAGTCGTCCGGCCGATCGGCGAGTTCCGCAGCACGGTGGATTATCAGTATCAGCTGCTGAGGTGCAACGTGGACCTGCTGAAGATCATCCAGCTCGGCCTCACCTTCATGAACGAGGACGGAGACTATCCCATCGGCACCACGACGTGGCAGTTCAACTTCAAGTTCAACCTCACGTACGTGGACTCCTCCCACTCGTCTCTGCTCCAGCACGTTGGAGAACTGAACAAGTCATTTCCATCTTTTACCAAACGAATGGAGTGTTGGAGAAGTTTCTGTGCTGTGTCACCTTTCATGGTGATAGTTGAAAAGTCAGAAGTGTTGAAATTCATACACAAGTTAATATTGATTAGAATTTAGATTTCAGAATCACAGTTATCTGAACTGAAAGGACAATAAGTTTGGAAGTTAGTTGGGACTTTGTTGGCTGATGGTTGCTCTGTGATCTCCTCCTCACAGAGAAGACATGTACTCGCAGGATTCCATAGACCTGCTCCAGAACTCCGGCCTCCAGTTTAAGAAACACGAAGAAGAAGGAATCGAGACGCTCTACTTCGCCGAGCTCCTCATGACGTCAGGTCTGGTGCTGTGTGAAAACGTCAAGTGGCTTTCCTTCCACAGGTCGGTGGCTTTCATTCTCCCTTTGCATTTTGTAACTGTGGCTCAGTGACTCTGAATCCTGCAGTTTCTCAAATGTCTGACAGATAAAACTTCTCTAAATTGAAATGGAACTAACACACCAGCTTCTCTTTCCCTCTAAACACAACAAAGCAGTTTTAGCTTCTGAGTTCCACAGGTTCCCGTAGAGACACTTCAGTCTGTATTTGTGTTTAATGTTGACAAAGAAAACCAAATAAATGGAAGAGACGTTCTGAGGAGGGACAACAGCACAACAACCTCCCAGTTCAGGATGTGATTAGTTTGATAAAGTTAAGAAACAAACCGTTTAATTAAATTGAAAAGAAAGAATCTCTGCAGATAAACTGGTGTTTTCTCAGCAGCTTCATCTATCGACTCCTTTAACTCCTCCTCCTTCTGTGAGCCGTGTTTCCTCTTTAGTTTAAATCCAGTGACACCAGTGTTGAATCCAGCGGCTCTGATCTAAATCCTCCCGCTCCGCTCTTTGTCTTCCAGCGGCTACGACTTCGGCTACCTGGTGAAGCTCCTGACCGACGCCCGGCTCCCGGAGGAGGAACACGACTTCTTCCAGATCCTCAACCTCTTCTTCCCGGCGATCTACGACGTCAAGTACCTGATGAAGAGCTGCAAGAACTTAAAGGTCCAAACACCTGCATTCAGACGTGTATCTCAGCTGTTCCTGTGCGTAAGAAGACGCCACACATGAGTCCGATCAGGTGTTGAGACGTGTGTGTCTGTGTGTGTCTGTGTAGGGGGGGCTGCAGGAGGTGGCCGACCAGCTGGAGCTGAAGAGGATCGGGCGGCAGCACCAGGCTGGATCCGACTCGCTGCTCACGGGCATGGCGTTCTTCAGGATGAAAGAGGTGAGAGCAGCTCACACACACACACATACGGGTAGTTGACAAATAAGGGTGAAACTGTATTTTTTTTTTCTAAGTTCTAATGAGGATTAAAGTTGTATGAAATTCTAATGTTCAAATGCTGAATTTTTTTAAACTGCTAGTGTTCCGTGGATTTTTTGTATAATTTCACAGGACATTTTCATCCTTGTGGCCATTTTGAGTCATTGCTATACAAGACTGACCTTAGCTACTATGCTAACTGAATAATAACACAGTTTAACTTAATATGTTTAATTCAATTTAAAAGAAAAAAAAAAAATTTAAAATGTTTTTACAATTTTTTTTTTTTACAAATTTTTAACTACAGCCGTGACATTATAGGTCTCTCAAAAAATGACACATTCATTGTCTGACAGAAAGAGTGAAATTTATGAAATTAATCAGAGGTTAAGTCACATTTCAACATACACAGTACATCCCAACATCTGGGGGGCTTCCTGGTAGTGGAATAAACTAAGGACCCCTATAGTTGTCCATGTAACTGCCGTTTCAAAAATCAGATTTTCCATGTCACACCACAGGACAGCATTTGTGTTACGAAAGTTATTTTGCTGTAAATACTAATATACTAGTTTTGTGCATATTAAAACCTAATATTAATAAAGTCATTATATACAATATAATGCCAAGGCAGTTATTACCTGCTCCAGATATTTCTGGTTTATTTTGTTAATATGTAAGTTTAATGCTTCACCTATGTTACGGTCACACCGCAGGACATTTTGCGTATTCACCTTAAAATATAATCAAAACATAACAGATATTTCATACAAAATCATAAGTTTAAAACAAAGTACCATAATATGCTCCACATCCATGTGTTGTTTAAGTGGTTAAATGCATCTAAATAAACATTAACACTTAATTACAGAAATCATGCGTCATGTCATCCACCCATACACACGCGTGTTAAACCAGGTGTGAACGACCTCTGAGTCCAACTCTTCTCTTCACCCCCCCCCCCCCCCTCAGCTTTTCTTTGAAGACAACATCGACGACGCAAAGTATTGTGGGAGATTGTACGGCCTGGGCTCCGGCTCCACCCAACCGCAGAACGGCCTCTCCAGCTCGGGCCAGGAGGAGACGAACAACAAGCACTGACCCCCGAGCGCTCCGACTTCTCAAGTGGCTTCGCACTTGTTTTAAAACCCGACCAGCAGATTCCCCGACCCCCCCTCCCGTGATCTCCCTCAGCACTCGACCCCTGAACAAGAGAAACTCCTCGTTTCCTCTGGAGCGACCGGACGACTCAGCAGTGGATCCTCCCCTGGTCTACTGAGTACAAGGCCACATATCCACCTTTTAAACATCCTTTTCATTTACAGCATTAGTGACGTCCTCCTTTACAGCATGGGACCATCTTTTATATCACACTGTGATTTCAGACTGTATAAAAACAGACCATTTAGACCAAGCTTCAGAATCCTCGGTTCCAACTTTCCTCTCGTCAGCGGGACTCGTCTCTTGTTGCAGGGATTTCTTCTTTTTTTTTTTTTTTTAAATGAAAAGCTGGAAGGGCCTGTAAATTAAAATGTATAATTTTGATGAGAATAAAAATGTTTTAGCTCTTTTCCACTTTCAGAAAGTTTTAACAGTGTATAACTGAGCTTGGTTATGCATGTGTTTCAATGGGCAAACTACTGTTGTTCTGTAAACTCACCCACCGAACCCAGCTGTCCACCGTCAGGTTTACAGATGTTGTGGTTACTGTTGTTTTTACATTCTACATTGTTTTAAACAGTTGTATATTAAATTGTTTTGTATTTTGAATGTACATTTTTAAGTATTTGTGTTTTTAACCACAAAGACGAAACAGCTCGACCAACTTTTGTGGAAAAGGTTTAGTTTC
The DNA here is from genome assembly GCF_963576545.1 of Limanda limanda. Taxonomy (NCBI): domain Eukaryota; kingdom Metazoa; phylum Chordata; class Actinopteri; order Pleuronectiformes; family Pleuronectidae; genus Limanda; species Limanda limanda. The sequence goes on along the minus strand of NC_083649.1, from coordinate 2,748,328 downwards.
CAGAGTTTCTTCTCAACCAGAAACTTTAAAGCTGTTGCTAGTGCGGAAACATTTGTTCCATTATTAAATATTCATAATCTTATATATATTATTTTGCAACTTTAATCAATCTTTGGGTTTTAAAAAGATAATTTAGATGTCTTCAAATTAAATCCATTTTAACTTAAAAGTTAAACTTAAGCTTCAACTACTACTTAAGTTGTTCCTATAACTTTAATTTGTTAAAACAAATGTGGCAAAATCCAATTTGAGAAGCAAAACACTATTTGCAGTTAAAATAAACACTGAACAGACTTGAAGACCTTTGTTGGCATTTTAAAGTTGATGTCATTTAAGTACTGAAACTCAAATACTTCTTTTGATATAAAGGTGAGGATATAAAGACGGACTTGGAAAAACGCTGAGGGGACAGAAACTGCATCTTATTAGTTTTTAGATCTAACCGGACACCAAACTTTCTAATTTCAATTAAGCCTGGTAGTTTTCACTCGTTACCTTGGATTATAAACCATCTGTATCAGTTATGATGGAGTTTCTCACTTGGTTTAATATAAACTCTACATGTTTCATTGTGGCTCCAGGGAGTTGCTGTAAATATTCATATTTGTGGTCAAGCTCAAAAGGTCTTGCACATCTGGATGTGGAATCAAACCGACTCATGATGCTGCATCGTGTGACTAAAGGTTTTTATTCAAACAACTGTACAGTGAAAGTGCTCCTGTCGGTCGGGGGCGTGGAACTCAGGCCAGGAAGCGGCGTGAGGCCTTCAGGACGGACGGACCCGAGCCGTACCTCCGGAGCAGAACCTCGGCGTCTCCTCTCAGCGACTCGGAGACACACGGGGACGATTTGCTTAAGTGCAGCAGAACCAGGCAACACTCGAGAACGTCTGGGTGAGGGAACGTCTGCGAGAGAACACACAGGTGAGAGAGTCAGTAACAAGGAGACACACACACACACACGTCACGTATTCAGTAAAGTGAAAACCTGAGTGGACGGAGAGTTGATCCCTCACATACCTACAGGGCACCATTATAAACTTCAAGTAAAATGAACTGGTGTATTCTTCTTTTTACTACATTTCAACCACTGTTGTCTTCCCTGAATGAAAGCAAAAATCATATTTCCATCGTGATCACATGAAGTCAGTGTTGTGTGTCAGCTTTTACCTTGACGGTGTCGGGCAGATCCAACAACTCCTTCTGGAGCTCGGACATCTTAATGGACAGAGAGAGGAGCGTCTCGTGGTCGCCCGACCTGCGGGAGACAACCATCAAAGGGTCAGAGGTCAGGAGACTGGGACTTTCTTACAAAACCAAACCGTCATTGCAATAACACTTTGACATTATGGAGAAATAAGTAAAATGGACCGAGTTCAATCACAGAATGAACATTAAGTGTCAAAGAGCAGAAAATGGTTGATGTGAAAAGTTTATGCTGATGCATTTATGTGCGAGAAGCCTTTAACCCGGGAGGTGACAAGTTAACTACCTGATTGTCTTTATAGATTTAATTAAAACACATAACATGTTGTGTGTAAAATCTTAATCCACAACGTAAGTACAGCTGTTAGATAAATGTAGTGAAGTAAAAGCTACAATATTCATAACTGAAATATAGTAGATCAGAATAACATTGAATTCAAAGTACTTCACTACAGTTGTGACTTTACTCTCCAAAGCTACAGGTTGTTTACTTTCTGGCATTTTGACCTTTGTGTTAAAAGTCGTGTCCCCACTTCTCTTTCTTCCACTTCCTCTGAATGTGTAATCTTTACATATTTTGAGCTTTAAAACTAAACATGAAATGAAATACAATCAACAGATGATTGCATCATCGGTAACCGACCCTTCTGCAGCATCAGCGGATCCGTGTCCGTCTGATGACTCTGTGGTGGAGGACGTCTGTGTGTCTTCAGGCCCAGGCGCCCCCCCTCCACTGTGCTGCTGCACCATGGCAGCCAGCCGCTCCCGGATCTGTCTCACCGACCTCTGAGTGGCCTGACAGGCAGCGTGAGGCTCGGACAGAAGGAGAGAAGCATCAAGTCCCAGGTCGTCCAGACTGCTGGTCGGAGAGGAGGCGCTCTTTCCTGACTCGGAAGACTCTCTGTCCTCCACCTTGTCTTCCACCTTGTCTTCCACCTTGTCTTCCACCTTGTCTTCCACCTTGTCCTCCTTGTCCTCCACCTTGTCTTCCACCTTGTCTCTGGCACACAAGTCAGTGGCTGGGGGGGACAGTCTGCTGTGGACCTTCTGGTTGTGAGCGCAGCTGCTCCACCAGCGCTCGTACAGACGGTGGTAGAGGACGAAGGCCTGGAGACTGTTGGCAGCAGCTCTGCCTCCTTCAGCTGAGACATGAAGAGCTTTAGGACGTTTCCTGGAACACACGGTGACGTCTTCTGATGAGAAGAGAAGGGAAAAAGAAAAACATGGTTACAGCTCCGAAAAGAGAAATAACACGCATCATATTTTACTTTTAACTATTTATTAAATGTCCCTCTCACTGAAAAATCCAAGGAGGTGCTACTAAAAAAGGATGATCTCAATTTAAATGATCTTATTCAGTCTTAGAAATTCCTCTAAAAGCAGAAACTGGAACCACACTGAGTTTGTTCATTCTCCTGGACTTGATCAAATTGATTGTGAAAGTGGATTTGATTAATTTAATAAAACCACCCGTCGACAAATCACTTAATGCGATAATTTGATCCGTGTCTGATTTATACACAAAACAAAGTGTTTTTAAAGTTTCAAACTGAGGAGATTCCTGTGGAACTGATTCACTAGAGCACAGAGAGACGTACTGTCGGGGAACAGGAGCCTGAGGAGCTCAGCAGAGACGCAGAAGTGTCCGGCGTCTCTCAGCCAAGCCACCGCCTGCCACAGGCCTTTCATCAGCTCCTCATCATCGTCCACTAACCAGCTCAGGACAGAGTGGGTCAGATGGATGGATGAATACTGCAGAACCTGAGGAAGAGGAGGGAGGAAGAAATAGTCAGATACTGGAAACGATGTGGCTGTGTTATAGAATCAGGGAAGAAGGTTCAGGACTCTGGACCTGTCTGATGGAGACGCTGGCGCTCGGGGTCGGACTCTCTAAGGACTTGAGCTCCTGCAGAAGAGCTGCGGCGCTGCGACGTCCTTCTGACGCCTCGGAGACATCGTACAGCTTCTCCCACACGTCTCGCACCTGGTCCTGGAGGGTGGTGAGACCTCTGTCCGGGGACGACCACGCGTGACTGGAGCTCCAGGCCGGAGGAATAACTCCGGCGTCCTCCAGCATCACAGTCAGAAGCTCGGTGGTGCTGAGATGCAGCTGGTGGACCTGCAGGCGACAGAATTCACTGCTCAGTTCAGGAAGTTGAGGAACCTGCTTATGACTTAAATCGTTAAACTGATCAAACGATACGATATAAACATCAGAATCTCTTTTAAATGACGTTTTAAATGCTTGAAATTCAAATGATTTACGGAGACGCCTGTTGGAGGCTCTGTGGATCTATTGGAGCCAACCACTTCCATATTTTGTGGGACTGCCAAGCAATGAGGTCTTACTGGGAAGAGATCCACAAACATATTAACAATGTATTTAATGTGAACATCCCATTAAAATGTGAAACTTTGTTTTTGGGCAATATATTGTTTGAAACGTGGAACATAAAAGAAAAAAACTGCTCGCTATACTGCTGGCAGCTAGTAAGAAATGTGTCACGAGGAAATGGTTAAAAGTGGACCCTCCCACCATTGATGAATGGATTGAAATTGTGTATGAGATTTATGTTATGGAAAAGATCTCTTTTTCCCTCAAGGTCGAGAAAGAAATTTTTTATAAGACCTGGACCAAATGGACTGAGTATGTAAAACCAGTTAGATCTGATTTTATTTGAATATACTTGTGTTTTGTGTGATCCTCCTTTTTTTTATGTGAAGTGCGCTCCCCGGTTGTGTTCTCTTTACCTCTGGTATTGTTCCTACATGGAGTAATTTAGGTCCATAAAACAAAACCCAGAAAGGCAGTATGAACAAAATCACCCAAACTTACTACATCCATCCTTTCTTATGTCCTTGACAGACTAAAGCTGTATTTAATGTATGTGATGGAAATGTGCCTTTCTAAATAAAAAGAGAATTTCAAAAAAAGAAATTCAAATTATTTAGATTTTCAAAAGAGTAAATTCACAAGTTGTGTTGTTGTCACTGACCAGCAGACTCTCGTGTGAGCTGAGGACGTCCTGAGCTCCGACCCAGTTCTGAGCACCGGTCAGGTCCTTAGCACACCTCAGTGCCAGCGACTTCGCCAGATCCACCTCCCCGGAGATCCTCGCCAAGATGGACGCCGTCTTCAGCGAGGTGACGTCGTTCTTCCTGGAGAGAACTTTGGCTGCGTCGAAACTGGCTCCGGCAGCCAAGTAACTGGGAGGAGATGAGGCCAAACAGAAAAGGGTTGAATCATTTTCATAAAAGACATATAAAGTTTATATTACATGTTGAGAGAAGAGAAGATCTGAGAGAGAGAGAGAGAGAGAGAGAGATACAAGTTTTTCCTGGTCTCACCATTTAGCAGCGGAGGACAGATGTCCGTCCTTCTCCAGCACGGCAGCCCAGCCGGTGTAGAGCTGCTTCAGGACGGGATCGTCTGGCGGCAGCCGAGCTTTCACCAGAGCTATGGCCTCTCTGATCAAACACACACACACAATGAGAAACAATACAGAATTGTGACTAGAGTTGCAAAGGGGCGGAAAGTTTCCGGTAAATTTCCGGAAACTTTCCCTGGGAAGTTTAGCTAGGGAATTTTGAAAAAAAAAAATATGCAAATTAAACGCTGAGCAATAAAAACATCATTCAAAACTCTATTTTAAAGATGTATGGAACGTTGAGTTTCAACCCTCCACTGGTCATTCTTCCATCACATGCACAGATAACTCCCAGCATGCTTCACTCTACAGCAGGGCTACTGAGGCCTGCTGTAGAGTGCAGGACTAGTCAGGTAAGTTTCCATGATATTACTGGGAAAATATATTAGCATGCTGATTGAGGATTGTTCATCTGTTCATCTAGACTATTTCCATTCATTTATCCATCAATTGTAAAATATGTTTACAGACGATTCCAATTGTTTGGCTAACTATTTATATCTCTGGCATTGCATTAGTGTTTTTTTACAAACTTTTTTCTCATCTTATTCTACAGAACAATGCCACGTGCACTCTCTCATGTGTGGAGACATTTCACCTCATCCAATGTAGAAGGAAAGGCTGTGTACATGTGCAAATACTGTGCAAAGACCTATGTTAAGAATGACGATGCAGAAGCATATAGTCAAGTGCCCAAAGTTTCCTCAGGGCTCAAATCAGCCTATGACACAACAAAATGTTTATATTTATGTCTGTATATGACAAGGTAAATACAGTTAGTATAAATTACCCACAACATTTCCAGTTTATTCCCGTTAATTCCAGTTAATTCCCATGGAAAGTTTCCAACTTTGAATATTCCCGGAATTTTGCAACCCTAATCGTGACAGACAATATTCAAGTCCTTTTGTTTTATAATCCTGTTTGGGCACAAGGAGACATGAACAGTGTGGAGCAGGTAGAAGAAGCAGGTGAGTCTATTGAAAAGAGAAGGAGGAGGTGAACCTGAAGACTTTGTGCGATCGCAGCAGGTCGACGGCCTCGTACACTTTGTTGATCGACAGCAGGTGAGACGCTGCCTTCAGGTACTGCTCCTGCAAACACAGCTGCTGGACGTAGGCCTCCACCGCCCGGCGCCACGCCTCGAACCCGGCTGCAGGAAGCACAGCGAATAAGTCGGTTTAACTTAAAAGATCAAAATTTGGGAATCTTGTTCTGATTTTAAATCAATGTAACCTTTGATTAAATATGTAAATCTATCTGCAACAGTTTTATTTCTACGTATATCAGGATAAGAGTTGTCACCCATGGGAGCGATGGACAGCAGGTGGTCGTTCAGCTCTCCTCTCTCCATGGCGAGCTGCAGCGCCCCCTCCAGGTCGCCGCTCCACAGCCGCAGGTACACCACAGAGTCGAAGTGACCCGCCTCCACGTGACCCTTCTCTGAGGAGCGACACACACAACACAACACACACAAAACAACGTGAACGACTTCCCAGACATGAACGTTAAGTCCATCGATTAGTCTCAGGATTTAATTGAATGTGTTCACTAATCTCATTAAACTAAAGAAAAGATCTGTTCTGTTGATCTGATATTAATAAAACACACAAACCTTCAGACTGGAACATGCGGTAAAGAGCCGGTCGGTCGGAGAAGAGGCCGAAATGGATGTGCTCTCCCTCTCCTGGGACACAGCCTGCAGGGGGCGCTGGAGAACAACACACACATATTAGTTCCCTTATAACTTAAACAACCCTTGAAGAAGTCTTTAAAGGAGAGGATCCATGTGACCTTTGCTTATACAGGGCATACAAATTAGATTATTTAATACCAATCATACACTTTGCTCCTGGTTGATCTCTTGGTTCCTGAGTGAAATGACTATAATCACCAGTGTGTGAACCAGAAACCAGTTTAGAAAGTGAGTCTCACCTCGGTCGTGGTGGACAGAGGCCAGAGTGATGCAGTCCTGCATCAGGTCCTCTTTAGGCCGGTGGTCCATGGCCGTGCTGATGGGAAGCATGGAGCGAGGCTTCTTCTTCTTCAGCAGGTTCGTGTCTGGAAACACAAACGAATGTACAGACTCACACAGGAACACAAGCACACACACTATTTCAGAAACACATCCAGTGAAGCTGTTTAGTGAGATGTGAAACCCTCTGTACCAGTTCTGTCTTTGGTCTTCGGCACCGCAGACGCTTTTCTTTGCATTTCAGTAGCTGGGAAAAAAGGTCAGAGTAATTTAGTCACTTTCCAACAATCTCACTGGTTTTCCGAGGTGGATCTGAAGCGTCTCCTCCTCCTCCTCCTCCTCCTCTCACCTGCTGGAGGGACACTGCTGCTGGTGGAGCTGACCTCGTCCTCTTCACCCGACTGCTCGGGTCCCGGCACGCTCTTCTCTCCTTCGGGGGCCGGGCTTCCGTTCATCTCTCCGGGCCCGGAGGACTTCTTCTTCTTCTGATTGGGATTGGACTTCTTTTCCCTGAGCTTTGTCATCTTTTTCCCTGAGAGGAAAAAACACGTTACAACGTTACAGTCGATCACCACAACTCACCAGAGTGAAAACCTCCAGTCTTGACGCATGTTCACCTTTCGGTGGCTTGGTGAACTCTTGTTTGGAAACCCTCCACTCCTGAGCGGTGAAGTCCTTCCCTCCGGTCCAGATCAGATCTGGGTCGACGGGCGACCAGTCCACGCATAGCAGGTAACCGTTGTGACCCCGGTAGTTCGAGAGCGCCTCCTCCTGCAGCACGTCCCACACCTGACCCGCCCAAAAACACAACCTTTTAACTCATCCAGACCATTATCACCGTTTTATACCCACGATGCTCGGCTGGTACGGACCTGGGCGGTGCCGTCGTAGGAGGTGGTGACCAGCCGCGCCTCGTGGTGAGGACTCCAGGCCATGCCGGTGATCTTATCGGTGTGACCACACAGCCTGCGATACGGCTCCGTCACCACCAGGGGGCTCGCTGGAGGATTCTCTGCACAGACGCAATACAAGAAATCAGACTCTTCATGTTAAAGAATGGAAAAGGAAGGTGTTTAAATGTAAACTAAGTCTGTCAGGTTGAGCTGGTTCACACAACTCCTGTATTATATATCATTTTATACAATAATATTGTCTTTTGCACACTCTGTCTATATATTCTTACACTCATAGTATATTATATAATCTATTGTATAGTCAAATACTTATATTTATACCTCTACTATATATCATATCATATTATATCATACTCTTTGTATATTCTTTGTATATATAAGTCTATATACACATATTTATACATGTGTACATGTTATTATTATTATTATATTTACTTTTATTATTATATATACTGTTGCTGCCATTATTACTATATACTGCTATTATCTTGGTATAATTACTATCATATATAAATATATATTATGTTATATTATATACTATATATACTGTACTATTTTTATATACTGTCTAACAATAACATTACCATCATATCATCAGTACTATTACCATCATCTTGCCACTGCACCTTATCTACCTGTTTATCTTGTGTTTCTGTTTTTTATTCTTTCTACCTCAATATTTTTTATTTTATTCTATTGTATTTTAATGTATTCAAATATACCGGCTGCTATGACAACTTAATTTCCCTTCAGGGATGAATAAAGTAATCTATCTATCTATCTATCTATCTATCTATCTATCTATCTATCTATCTATCTATCTATCTATCTATCTATCTATCTATCTATCTATCTATCTATCTATCTATCTATCTATCTCTCTCTCTATCTCTCTATCTATCCATCCATCCATCTATCCATCTATCTAACTCCAAATAACTTCATCAACAAAATGTGTGGTTTCATGGATTTGGAAAGAGACAGTTCAGTTAGTTCACTAGTTCCATTATTTCCCTGTGAGTTCTCTTCCTACCGATGATGGAGCGCAGGTCGTGCACGTAGACGATGGCGTTGCTGGAGCCCGAGGCCAGGAGGCCGTGCAGCTCGGGGGGGGAGCTGTGGTCGTGGTGCCACTGCAGCGTGTTGATGATCTTGTGATGCTGCTGGATGCTGCACAGCAGCTTCAGACTGGGAGCTTCATACACATCGATGCACCTGCAGCAGCAGAGGGAATCACACAGGACTTCAGGTACAGGGAACAGTTTCCAGGAGAAGAAGGAAACATGGAAGCAGCTAAAGAGATTTGGATTTAATGAGCTGACGAGTTTTCTCCTCCCTAATTAAGTTCACGGATCTTTGAAACTCAAACAAATGACTGAACAAAGTATTTATCTTTTCGGAGACACACTCAGTAAAACTTTAAGCTCACACGCAATCGAATCCATTTGTCTGTAGCCTGAAGACTCAGATCTGTCAGTGGACAGATGGTCCCCCCCCCACACCCCCCCTTGCCCCCGACCGCTCACTCACCCGTCCTCGTTGCCGATGGCGACCACTTTCCCATCTGGCTTCCAGCTGAGGTCGGTGTGTGGAGACAACTTGTGCTGTCGGGACGCAGAGATCAACTTTACAACTTCGCACAAACATTTACATTCAGCAGCAAACGTCAGAGACAGAAGCCGAGACGTCCGTGAACTTCTAGAAGTTCCTTCTTCATCTCATCAGCGACAGCGCCCCCCCGCCCCCACCCACCTTGATGTTATTGGTGTTTCTGATCAGCTGATCGATGTCGGACGCTTCTCCGCTCAGCTTCAGCGGGTCGTGCTGCAGGATGACACCTTCCCCGGCGCAGCTGTAGAGGCTGAAGGTCGACTTCCCTCGGTCTGCACCTGAGCATCACACAGACACAGAGAATTAGAGATCATTTCAGGACCGATGATCACATACTGGAGATTCTGAATCAAGACGATTATCTCAAAGTGAAATCTAATGGCTGCTAACACCCTGGTTTGATGCCTCATCCACACGTCTCTGGATTTCTCGTTTCCACGTCCTCATATCTCTAGAAAACTATGAAAACAGACCTACTTTTTTTTTAATAACAATAAGGAAACTGTCTCTTTTAATTGAATCACTGGCAACTTCAACCTGAAAATATTGATATTGGATTTTTTAAATCCTGCAGGTTGTTCTGCATGTTTGTAGCCCACTGGGTAACAAAGTGTCCTCCAGTCGGCTGCCTGACGGCTTTTCGTTCCTTCTGCTCATTTCATTAAAAACCCAGAAGTCTGAAGTGTCTCGTGTGCATCTCAGTTTGCAGAGAATCTAAACACAAGAACAAAAAACGCTGAGTCGACAGTCTTCAGACATCCAGAGACGGAGGAAGCAGCTGCTCCTAATTTCCTCTGTACACCTATTCCAAGTCATTCCCACGTCCTCAGCCAATGGGAAGCGAGCACCGGGCTGAACCGGCGCCAGCGCTGTCGGTAAACAAATGAGCGTTTCCCCTTGTTTTCGTTTAGGAGCCATCGGCAGATTGCTGGCGTGGAAACACTCCACGTCTGCAGCTTCCGAGGCGTGTGACTGATGCGCTAATCAAGATGTCACCTGCCGACAGCTGGTGAGATCAGCTCTCTGTGTCTGAAGTGTGTGGGGGGGGGGTGAAGAGTGAGTGTTTTCGCCGATGATTCAATTACAGAGTCGATTACAAAAGGGCGTGCTGAGATGTTTGGGAAGTGGGTTTTTTTTTCCGCTGACTCGCTGCTTTTTTGGCATCGCACACCGCCGGCGTTTCTGCTGGGTCAGAGCGTTCAGGGCACACAGCAGCAGTTGCTAAGAGTTCATTAGGAACTTACCAAATGACATTGGGGGAAGTGGGGGTCCCCAAGCCAACTTGTACACGGTTTTCCGGTGATAGGAGCTGGATATCTGCGGCGGCCTGGGAGGAGATGAAGCAGAACAAAGGACCAATCAGGAGCCAGGACGTGGACGGCTGCAGGAGGAGAGAACTCGAGACCTCCAGGGATCAAGAGAAGAATCAGCGAGACCCCGACAGCTTCACTTTGCGACTTTCACCGAAAGTTTCCAAACTTAAAGTCCAACTGGAAACTCAACACTCTTTTAGAAGTTGAAAGTAACAGGCAAGTTAATTTCACTGTTAATGCCGAATCAGCAGGTTAAATCAATTCAATGTAAAACTTTTAACAACTACATAAAATATGTCTTATCATTGTCCGGCTCTATATATATTTTATTTTGTACAATTGAACCTGGAGTCTGTATTAAAACCAGTTTGAGGTGGAACCAAACTGGTGACTCTCACTGGGAGCTGAGACTTTTCGAATTTTAGAATATAGTTTTTCATACTGATGAAAAAAGACTAAGAGTTGGACTTTGGTTGGTTAAAAAGCTTAAGTGTTGGATGAACGTCATGTGTGGACTGTTTTGACTGAATTATTGAATCTTACTTGTTTGTGTAGACTTCGTAGATTCCCACTTTGCCATCATCGGTTCCAAAAGACAAGGATCCTTCTTTCTTCGGGTGCCACGCCAGCTGCAGAGGAAGAAAAGTTCCTCAGTGCATCTTATTAAACTGCTTGAAACTGATAATAAAACATTCTATCAGCAGCTCAGAGGAAGAATTTATTAAAAGGCTGAGATTTAAATCACGGAGAAATGTCCCGGTTTTATTTTTCTTGCTGTTTTGAGTTTCAGAAAACCTCCAGACACAAAATAACTCAGTTCTAGATAGACATTGGGTCATGAACTACAGATCAGGACGGATTGTTCCTGCAAATATCTTTTCTATGTGTTTTCTCTCTTTGTGTTAAACTCACCGCTGTGACCTTGGACTTGATGCCATGCCAGAAGGACCTGGTGTCGTACTGGTTCTGTGTCGTCAGCGTGTTCCACACCCGGATCATGTGATCACCGACACCCAGCGCCAAACACCCGGTGCCCACAGGGGAGAAGGTGAGGGTGTAGACGAACCCGCCCAGGGTGGGAAGGGTCCAGCAGCAGTCCAGAGAGTCCAGGTCCCAGCATTTGATCTGGAAAATAAAGAATTTCAGCCCCAATAGTCTCTCTCGATAATATATGAATAATAAATAAAGAATTTAAGAGAAAAGGTTGTGAAATCCACGTGCTGTGACTAGGGTTGCAAAGGGGCAGAAAGTTTCCGGTAAATTTCCGGAAACTTACCATGGGAAGTTTAGCTCGGGAATTTGGGGAATTTCGAAAAAAAAAAAAAATACGCAAATTTTACGCTGAGCATAAAAACATCATTCAAAACTCTATTTTAAAGATGTATGGAACGTTGAGTTTCAACCCTCCACTGTGCATTCTTCCATCACATGCACAGATAACTCCCAGCATGCTTCACTCTACAGCAGGGCTATTGAGGCCTGCTGTAGAGTGCAGGACTAGTCAGGTAAGTTTCCATGATATTACTGGGAAAATATATTAGCATGCTGATTGAGGATTGTTCATCTGTTCATCTAGACTATTTCCATTCATTTATCCATCATGTAAATCATTTTTACAGACGATTCCAATTGTTTGGCTAACTATTTATATCTCTGGCATTGCATTAGTGTTTTTTTACAAACTTTTTTCTCATCTTATTCTACAGAACAATGCCACGTGCACTCTCTCATGTGTGGAGACATTTCACCCCATCCAATGTAGAAGGAAAGGCTGTGTACATTTGCAAATACTGTGCAAAGACCTATGTTAAGAATGACACAACGATGCAGAAGCATATAGTCAAGTGCCCAAAGTTTCCTCAGGGCTCAAATCAGCCTGTGACAAAACACAATGTTTATATTTATGTCTTAGACAAGGTTAATACAGTTAGTATAAATTACCCACAACATTTCCAGTTTATTCCCGTTAATTCCCATAGAAAGTTTCCAACTTTGAATATTCCCGGAATTTTGCAACCCTAGCTGTGACTCACGTTTCTGTCCATGGACGTGCTGACGAGCAGCTGTCTGTTATCCTGCATGAGAACCGAACTCATGTTGAAAACGATCCTGCTGTGGTTCTGGCCCTCGGACGACGTCCCCAGCAGAGTCCACCTCTGCTTCCCGGTCTTGGTCAGGTCCCACAGCACCAGCTCCCCACTGAGGACACAAAGTATTTTATCTACAGCACTCGAAGATCGATAACATCAGGTCTCTGCCAGGTGTTTGTGGTCATTGGTCTTTGCGTGGACCCGTTAGTTCCTCGTGAAACCATATATTACTTTGATCAACACAGATGCAACCTGAGCTGTGATCTGCTTGTGTCAGGTTTCCTCTGAGCTACGCACCTGTAGCAGCTGGACACCAGTTGTGTCGCTCGTCCCTTGGGCCAGTGGACATTCAGCCACAGTCTCTCCTTGATCGTGGGGTCGACGGCTGAGCCTCTTTTCTTCAGATATGGCATCTTCAGAGTCATCACAGCTGCCGGAGGAGGAAGGGGAGAGGATTCAAAGAGAACATCAAGTTCCATCTTTCTTAAGAGGACATGAGCAGAGTGCGTTTAGCTCTCTGTGAGTTTGAGGAGATCTTTAAACTATTCATTTAGACCAGGACTCTCACCTTTGCTCTTCACTGTGCTCCAGATCTTCACCGTCTGGTCCTTGCTCCCAGAGGCCAGGTAGCAGCCTTTCTCCAGCCCTGCAGAATCGCCATTAGTTGCTGTTGGATAGAAAAAAGTCAGTTTATAATATCAACCACCTGTAATTTCTCCCATCGATTTATTTGTGCAAAAATACCACACACACAGGAGGAAAACACCTAAACCAACGTGGGCCTGGTGCTGTTTCAACTGACCCGGTCCCGCTCCAGTATCCTCACTGTCCTCAGGTCTGCTGTAGAGGGCGTCCTCACCAGGAAGTGGAGACCACGCCAACGAGTGGATCTCATCGTCGTGTCCCCGCAGGCGCTGCATCACAAGACCTTTCTTACTCACATCGATCAGGACGATCATTCCGTCCTTGTACCTTAAAACAGAAGAAAGCAGCGTTATTAAAACCCACTGATATTTATCGGTTTCTTTCATTTTGCTGATCAAGGTTGAATTTGAATCGGTTGCCACGACAGTGAAAGCAGAAGAGATGAAGTGACGAGTCAAACTCAGGGTTCATACACATTTTGACCAATGGATTTCCATGACTTTTCCATGACTTTTCCATGACTTTAAACCAAATTTCCATGACCGAACATTGCGTGAAATCTCGGTGTATACGCGAAAAAGTGACAAAATGTAGTATTCAAACTAACAATGAGAATTCCAAGGCATACAGTATACCTTAAATGACACAAACCCAAGTATGCCTGCTTATATTTTGAGCATATTTCTTTAAAAATGTATGAATTACTTAAAACTCAGCGTAAATGAACTAGGGATGGGCATTCGATTAAATTGTCTTAATCGATCGTCGGAAGAATTAACGATCGATTTTTCGATTAATCATTCATATTTTTATATTAAAATTCACTATTTATAGCCTATATTAAAATGCAGTGAAAATAGCAAAAACACAGCATGTTTCCTCATTGAGATCTTTATTACAAGATTAACAACTCTTGTGGCAGTTAAACAGGATCCGTTCAATGTGAACTCTCAGTCCGGTCGTTGTAACGCCCTCACTCCCGGAACCCCTCACCCAGACCCGGGTCTGTCCGGGTTACCCTCCGCGTGGACTGAGGGTCCGTGTGCGGACATGAAGCCGAGCAGCGGAGGCTTAACTCCGGGCTGCTTCCTCCAGCTGCTAACAGACACGCTGTGCTGCGTTCAGGGCAACTCGGATATTCCGACCTCCTGCCACATAGCGAACATGCAATAGTTTATCGATGAAAACATGTCATCAATGAAATTTTTAATGATCAATTAATCAATAGTCGAGTATTTATGCCCATCCCTAAAACGAACGACATGAAAATAAGAATATAACAAATTTCCATGACTTTTCCAAAACTTTTGGGAAATTATTTTTTTTAATGACTTTTCCAGGCCTGGAAAAACACATTTTAAAATTCCATGACTTTTCCAGGTTTTCCATGACCATACGAACCCTGCAAACTGCAGAAACAGGATTTCTGAATTAAAGAGTTGGAGCCATTTATCAGTTGGCCGATTAAAATCCGCTGATATGGAACTTTCTAACAGACCCAGCAGCAGATTTGAATACTGCAAGTATTTCAATCTTTTTAGAGCTGAATACACATCGTCTCTGTTGAGCTACTTCCTGTCTTTTTGCCTTAAAACTATATTTATAGAACCCAACACTTTTGAATCCTTATCTTTGTTGAACTGTCATCTATATTATTTTTATTCAGATGAGAGTTTCTGGGCTTTGTTTAGAATAAAAACCGTTCAAAATAGTCGTCTTACCCGACAGCCACGGTGTTCCAGGCGTGGGGGGAGCAGGTGATGCAGAAGATGCTCCTGGGCTCAGGGAAGAGGCTGAAGGTGTCTCCGGTGTGGAACCAGTAACAGACCATCACGCCCTTCTCGTCCCCAGACACCACCAGGTTCTTGTCCAACGGGGACCAGTGCACCGCTGTGATAGGACTCTGTGTGTGGAGACAAAACACTGCTGAGTGACGCTGGGTTGATTCTGTAAGTCTCAATAATGTTTTAACCTGGATTCAATGGAAGGTGTTCAGCTTTACAGGGAACTAATCAGAAGGAAACGTGCAATTTAAATTCAGTTTTGGGATTTCTGGCCTAAACACACATTATCTGAGTCTTTAATATTGTTAGCAGTATTTACGTTGCTTTAAGCAAAAGAAGACATGATAGAGCAGGACGGGAGGGATGAGAAAATGTCCCCTGGAGGAATAATTTAAAGCAAATAACTGAGAGTAAACAAGCAATGTAATTTCTAACTTTAACAATGGTTTTAAAATGTCCTTGAGACAGTCACTAAAATCTGTTGTGCTGTTTGTTCTCGACTTCCTGTTGAGCTCGGACGGTTTCACCTTTTCTCCAGATTGGGGTCATTGGTCCAACATCTCCATGACGCCACAGAGAAGTGGAACCAAAGTGTGTGTCTGATCAGAGTGTTGAGCAGACTGCTGCCTGCAGGGGGCAGCAGCATGATTCTCTAGCTGCGAGTGGACACCCACCTGATGAGCCTCATGTTCCTTCAGAAGACTCTTGCTGCTGGAGTCCCAGTAACGGATCTTTCCGTCATGGGAGGAGCTGACGCAGAGGTGATTCAGTCCTGGGTGCTGACAGAAGGAAAAGCCCGACACCAGGTCCCTGTGGCCGACGAGCTCACCTGAGGAGACACCAGAGGTTTAGATATTAGAGTCATCATCATAATGTACAGAGAAGAAAAGCTCCCTGATGATCTGAGCCTGAGGGAAAGACACTCATGTCCCTGGAATCGTGACGGTCGATGTTTATATTCACATTCACAAAAAATACTGGCTATAGATTTTTTCCATTACCAATGTAGCTCTAAAGACCCTCCACTGATATTTGGACTATCTGAGAGGATTATTGCTCAGCATCTAAATTGGGTTATATGGATCTGATCTTAAGATAAAAGACTTTCCCCCTCCACTCTACCGGAACTTGTATTATATACTGTAGTGTAGTATTGTGTTATATTATAGTATTATTGTGTAGACTCAGCCTCCACTCCAGGAAGCTGAATTGTTTGGTATAGTGTTATACTGTGAAGTATTATGTAGTATAGCGTTGTAAGGTGTAGTATTATTGTTCATTACTCACAATCCACTCTTCAGGAACCTGAGGTGTATACTGTGGTGTTGTAATATGTAGTATGGTGCAGTATTATTGTGTACTCACCCTCCACTCTACATGAAGCTGTATTGTGTTATAATATGTAGTATTGTGCAGTATTATTGTGTATTCACCTTCCACTCTACATGAAGCTGTATAGTAATATGTAGTATTATGCATTATTATTGTGTAAACACCCTCCACTCTTCAGGAAGCTGTATTATGAAGTATTGTGGAGTAGTATAGTGTAGTATTTTTTCTACATCCCTCACCCTCCAGTCTACAGGAAGCTGTATTATGAAGTATTGTGGAGTAATATTGTGTAGTACTTTTTCTACATCACTCAACCTCCAGTCTACAGGAAGCTGTATTATGAAGTATTGTGGAGTAATATTGTGTAGTAGTTTTTCTACATCACTCACCCTCCAGTCTACAGGAAGCTGCATTATAAAGTATTGTGGAGTAATATTGTGTAGTATTTTTTCTACATCACTCACCCTCCAGTCTACAGGAAGCTGTATTATGAAGTATTGTGGACTTATATTGTGTAGTATTTTTCCTACGTCACTCACCCTCCAGCCGACAGGAAGCTGTATTATGAAGTATTGTGGAGTAATATTGTGTATTCATTTTTTAACATCACTCACCACCCACTCCACAGGGAACTGTATTATGAAGTATGGTTGAGTAATATTGTGTAGTACTTTTTCTACATCACTCACCCTCCAGTCTACAGGGA
The DNA here is from genome assembly GCF_963576545.1 of Limanda limanda. Lineage (NCBI taxonomy): Eukaryota > Metazoa > Chordata > Actinopteri > Pleuronectiformes > Pleuronectidae > Limanda > Limanda limanda. Next base: position 2,731,325 of record NC_083649.1, on the reverse strand, counting down.
GTTGCATTATGAAGTATTGTGGAGTAATATTGTGTAGTACTTTTTCTACATCACTCACCACCCACTCTACAGGGAGCTGTTTTATGAAGTATGGTGGAGTAATATTGTGTAGTACTTTTTCTACATCACTCACCCTCCAGTCTACAGGAGGCTGAATTATGAAGTATAGTGGAGTAATATTGTGTAGTATTTTTGTCTACATCAATCACCCTCCAGTCTACAGGAAGCTGTATTATGAAGTATTGTAGAGTAATATTGTTAAGTACTTTTTCTACATCACTCACCCTCCAGTCTACATGAAGCTGTTTTATGAAGTATTGTGGAGTAGTATAGTGTAGTATTTTCCCTACGTCACTCACCCTCCAGCCGACAGGAAGCTGCAGATACATCGATCAGGTACACCAGGTTCTTTGCTCCTACTCCCAGTAAACCATCGCTGTTGACGTCACTGCTTCGCGAGCAGTACCAGTTGGGTGAAGCCGGAAGTGAGCGCTGGTACATGGCGCCGCCGGCACGTTCTTTTCTCGGTTGAATCCTGGAAGAGCCGAACCGAACTTCTCACATGGTAGAAGATGCAGCATCGACTGCCGTACGGTAGACGCGGTGTCGTAAATGTCGCACGGTGCTACGGAAGCTCCGTTTGTTCAAACCGGACCGAGTTTGCCTTTTTATAACTGCGGGTACCTGACATTTTATTGTATAACTGTTATAGATAACCTAATTTATTAATATAAAACGTCACATACGAAGTGAAAACGTCATATAACGAAACACATTTCGCGGTTAAACCTGCAGCATTGCTGACGTAAAGCGAACGCGACAGTGTCGTAAAGGATCCAACATGGCGACTGCAATGACAGGACGTGGTGAGAGAAGCGGAGCTGAACCGGACTTTAACACAGGGATCGGTTCTGTTACTGGTGTTTAACGTGTGCTCGTGTTTCCGCAGGGTTCTGTTTGGTTCGGAGTTTATCCGGAATGTTCCACTCGAGGTAAGAACACCAGACACACAGGAGCATCCTCTCTGCAGCTCAGGGACCGGAAGGACAAACCACCCACAGCTCCTGGTTTATACCAGTTCAGATGTTAGACAGGAGTTTAAACCATGACTGTGCAACATTCTGATACATGTACAAAGTGCCCGAGTGCAAATGACACGTTAGCTCGAATGCTACGAAGCTATCGCCTGTTTGTTGTCATTCACATGAACCACGCTGAAGTTAGTGTGTGATTAGACAGTGACGGGGGAAGTGAGGTTCGTATTGGACCTGGTCTAAACAAGACTGCGTTATTCAAGCAGAACCAGGAACTATTTAAAACACAGACTTATATCTGTGTTATTAGTTATGATTTAATACTTTACTGCCACACAAGTCACAGCATAACACATGACCCCCTCTTCATTAGAACACAACATGTCAGCTGCTTTGAAATACACTAAAATAGACTAAAATTCAGATGTAGTTATTGCTTTGTGTTGGTAAAGTGTTGATGCTGGACTGAGGAGCCATTTAGTGATATGATGGTTCTATTTTGCTGTTTCGGAAACAGGAAGTCTGAGTTCTGATGTCCCTCAGTCTTTTCCCATAGGGCAGCTTTATTAACATCAATAAGGTGCTTAGAGTCCTGTACTGTTATGAATGTGATTTACCCATATCATTATAACCTGTGTCCTATTTACATGGAAGAATTCAGTTTGTAAACCCTGAACTGTCCCCGCAGAGTTTGGAGGAATGAGTTTTCAGTATGGTGAGGAAATAAGGAATAAGGGTCAAGTCACATTATGCAATACAACTTTATTAATCTTTAAAACAATTTGGTTTAAGGGAAAGTAGCAGAAGAAATAACTAAGATTCAGATAAACACTGGGAAACAAAAACAATAATACAATAAAAAAGTTGTTCAGTTGCATTGAGCTAAAAGTGCAGTTTCTGTTAAAAATACTAAATTTAAATAAAGTCAGGATTATAATACACAGTCAGATTTCTATATAAAATTCTACTTGATAAACAATTGTTATGGTATACACAGGTATGCGTATACTTTTATAAATATAGTAGACTCATTGTACGAATATAGAACATCACTAGTAGAGATTGCTTGTGTTTGATTGTATCTGCTCTTTAGATTTAGACTGTTGCTCAGTAATTCTATGGCTTGTTGGTGTATGGTACATATGTGCACTTACAACCTCTGTTTGATTCATCCCTCTGTGTCGTTACAGCCTCCAGGCTCTGGGGGGCAGCAGTCCTCAGCAGCTCTCATGTCTCCACACCAGCGCTGCACTGGAATCCAAACACTGGGAGAAGAGGAACCTGAAGCTTTATGCACCTCAGCTGCCGGAGGAGCCTCGACGACCTGCAGTGAGTCCTTCTTCTCTCTGATCATTTCACCTGCAGAGAGAGAGGATGGAGGAAACTGAGCGTAGTGGTTCAGATTTTAACTGGATTGCTAACCACAATGATATAGATGTATATTTTATAAAGTGTATATAAACTGAAAGATAATTTTGTGTGTTTCAGTGTAAACGTTTTTGTTTTTACTCAAACATCTGACCACTTAGCCTTTTTCTTCTCGACAGGAGATCCACCACAGTCGGAGGCAGATCAAGTACAGCAAAGACAAGATGTGGTACCTGGCCAAAATGGTTAGAAAACGTTAATATCCCTATTGTCATAGATCATCTTAATCAGTAGAAGTTTAATGAAAGTGTCCTTTTATGTAAACGTTTCTTTTAAATATGTCTGTTTGGGTTTGAGTTTATAACATAACCTTTGTATCACTTTCTACACATGTAGGCAAGGACAAATTGACAAAAGTTCAAATCCTGAACATTCAGACATTCTGAAGAAAGCAGCAGTGGAGATAAAAATAACTTTATCCGTTTGATCAACAGATCAAAATGTCATTTAAGAGAAAATCCGGTCATGGGCCAGAGATCAATTAATATGAATGTCCAGGACTCCAGGAATATGACGTTATCTATTTAATTAACTTTAAAACGAGTCCAGCTTATGTTTGTCATGATTCACTGATAATTTGTGTATTTTAATACTGATCATTTTATATTTGACATTATCAAGAGACTTTGCTGCCATTATTGTGCAAACCCATACAAGCCGTTACTGTGTGTGTATAGTTAAAATCACATCTGTTGTATTCACTTTAGTCTTCCTGTTTTGTTTACGTGCCCCGTGTGGTCGGCTTTGACGTCAGCCTGGCGATGCAGACAAATATCCCCAACACCCCCCCCCCCGCTGTCCAAACAGCTGTGCAACAAAGGTTCATCTGGTTGTGTCATCTCACGGTTTTGCTCCCTTTCACAGATTCAAGGCATGAGCATCGATGAGGCCATCTCCCAGCTGGAGTTCAACGACAAGAAAGGAGCGAGGATCATGAAAGAGGTTCGAAGCTGCATGTGAATCACTCATAACTCCAAATAAGAAAAATACCTGTAAGATTAAACCTGGTAGTTTTTCTTTTATTGATTGATTTATTGAGGTTTTGTTTTTATTTCATCTTCCATCTCATCTTTGCACTGTGTATGAATAAATGAATGTAACAGCTCTTTGTTTGTTTGCCTAAGATCCTTCTGGAGGCGCAGGAGATGGCTGTCAATCATCACAACGTAGAGTACAGATCCAACCTGTATGTAGGTGAGTGTCTGTAGCAGTGATTCACAAAAAACAACCTAATCTCATATTTGTCACCACACGCTGTCAGTCTATGAGTCCAAAGATTATAAATATACATTTATCTTTTCAAAGCAGTAGATTTCTCCTGGGTTCAGATCCTGTGCAGAGTCATTTAAGCAAAGTGGCAACTGTAATTATAGATAAGCCCAGAGTCACCACCATCTTTATTATTTCTGACCCGTTTTCTTTCTGAGGCGCCTCTATGAATTAAATCCCTAACATTGTCCCTTATCTGCGTCTTTCTGTTTATCTTGTTCACGTTCTTCATTAAACACTGTCCCCTCCTGTCCCTCCTCCTGTCCCTCCTCCTGTCCCTCCTCCTGTCCCTCCTCCTGTCCCTGGTCCTGTCCCTCCTCCTGTCCCTCCTCCTGTCCCTCCTCTTGTCCCTCCTCCCGTCCCTCCTCCCGTCCCTCCTCCTGTCCCCCCGTCTGTCCCTCCTCCTGCAGCTGAGTCCTTCTCCAGCAAAGGCAGGTACCTGAAGCGGATCCGGTACCACGGCAAAGGCATGTTCGGCATCATGGACAAAGTTTACTGCCACTACTTCGTCAAGCTGGTGGAGGGGTCGCCGCCAAAGACCGAGGAGAAGACGAGCTTTGACCAGGCTAAAGAGTACGTCCAGAGCCTGAAGAACAGAACCATCATCCACAGTCTGTAGATCATGTGACAGGTCACGTGGACCCTGACTGTTTATCTGTGTGTGTGTGTGTGAGAAAGAGACATTTGTAAATAAAATGTATAATGAGACCCTTCAGCGTTTTTGTGTATTTGTCAGCAGGATAACACAAAATCAATCAAACAGGTTTCCACACAACTTGGAAGAAGGATGGTACATGATTCAAATAACTCATTCAAAAGGTTTTGTGAGGACGTTGGACATTTTTGGTTTTCCTCGGGAATAAATTCTTGATTTTTGTGTTTGTGTGCAGTTTGGTGCAGCTTGATTGAATGTAAAAGACTGGATTATAAACTGTATTGGATTACTTAATTCCACATTTGAATTAAAGGGGTCTGTTGGGCCTGAGTGGAGGTATGTGATCTTCTAGTTTCTTTTACTAATTTAAGAAACCGTGGCAGATGCAAACCCCAGTAAAACCTGGAACTGCCAGTGTCACTTATCCAGTGCTGCTGCCAGAAAACAACCACCAACTGAGCTCCAGGAGAAACTGGTTGGTTGTGTCACTCCGTCACCGCCTTGCTGTGACGGGTTTGGTCTTTGTGTTAGTGTGACAGCAGTCACCACAACTCCTCCCCCTGGAGTCCAAACCTGTCCACTCCACTGCTCCTCACCGCCTCAGCCGCCGCTCTGAGAGGAACCAGCCTGTGAGAATAAAATACTGGAAACAATGTGATGGGAGTGACTGGATTCACTGGGAAGCTTCAGTGTGTCGGAAACAGGATGAAGTTCATGATGCAACAAAATACTTTAAACAATAAGTTTCTTCATGTTTAACTACATTTCCAATTATTTTTGAGAGTGTGTCTCCATCAGCAATTTAATTATGTTTGCTTCAGGAGTCTTTTATGTCTTTGTCTATATTTGTATCAGCTTTGCCTTTTGAATTTCTCAATATCAGTATCTGTTCTTCTCTTAATAAATTGAATTTATAGAAAAATGAAGAAAACTGATTTGTATTAAAAGGTCAGATGTACGCGTTGTTGTTGAGGCTCAGAGCTTTTGGTCTCTACGGTTTCTATTTGGCCTTTTGCTTCCTTCTCCTGACGTGAGCGCTCCGGCTCGTGTATCCGCCCGTCTCCACGTCCCTCGTCCCCTCGTCAGCTCTGAGCCGCTTTTGAGTTAATTCCCTAATAAAATACCATCTGCTGGCCCCAATTTCAGCAAACAAGTGCCCTCAATCTCAGGTCGGAGGCCGACTGGGTCCCACAGCACAAAGCAGCGCCGACTTCTGGAAAGAGCAAAAGGTTTCTTCATCTCCTGTTGCTTTATTTCCTTCCACTCCGTCTCTTCTTTCCCTGAGCACTGAAAACATTTAACACTTTGGTAGCACACAACGCACACACACACACACACACACACACACACACACACACACACACACACACACACACACACACACACACACACACACACACACACACACACACACACACACACACACACACACACACACACACACACACACACACACACACACACACACACACACACACACACACACACACACACGTGTCTCCACCAGTAAGTTTACAGTGTGCAGACGCCTGCCTTCAGGCCGGCAGTTGGACGGACACACAGACACACTGAGATTGAAGTGGAAGTTGTTTGTCAAAGCTTCGGCTAATAAACCAGAGAGGGTTCATGTGAGCTCTCTGTCAGATAAGAGCAAGTTTCCATGAGTCATGTGGGCGACGTGGCAATCACGCTAATCAAAGGACCTGAGTGTGTCTGCATGTGTGAGGTCGTGAGCAGAACATGTGCATCGGCTCCTCAACTTAATTTGTAACTTCTCGTAAAGACAGTGAAGGGGGGGGCGGGTGGGTGGCGGTTGGAGATGTGGTGGAGAAGTCCTGTCGATACAATCTCGACCAAAAAGCCTGTTTTTTTATCAACAATTAACAAATTGAAAACAAAACGATCAGAAACATGAAGACATCAGTCCATTGATCGTCCTGGTAACACAACCTGTCCAACTTATCTCTTTGTGAAGTGTTTTCAGTTTGATCATCACCTCCTTGTGTCTCATGTCTGTCCCTGTGTTTGTGTTCTGTTTCCTGTTTTATTTTGTAGATTCTTCTCCCTGTCTGTTTTCTGTCTTCACTTCCTGTCTTTGTCCTGTTTCCCGCCCTTGTGATTGCCTGCAACAGTCCTCATGTGTTCCACCTGTGTTCAATTGCCCCCCCCTTTCCAGTGTATATATGTCTCGGTGCTTCCCCTTATCCTTGTCATTGTGCTCTTTGTTTTTTCAGTTGAGGCATTTTTGACTCTGTTTGTTTTTTTCCATTAAGATATTTCTTCCATTTCAAGGAGACCTCTGTCTCTGCATCTTGGGTCCACCTGCTCCGCAGAACTCGACAGTCTCCTCTGGCTTCCGGTCACCTTGCTCACAGTCCACTGACCAGGTAGACAAGGCCCTGTCCCCCCTCCTCCCTGGCTAAAAACAGCACCCCCTGTGGCACCCAGTGTAGACCTCCCCAGAAAAAATGTAGTATTCAAACTAACAATGATAATTCCAAGGCATACAGTATACCTTAAATGACACAAACCCAAGTATGCCTGCCTATATTTTGAGCGTATTTCTTTAAAAGCATATGAATTATTTAAAACTCAGTGTAAATGAACTAGGGATGGGCATTCGATTAAATTGTCTAAATCGATCGCTGGGAGAATTAACGATCGATTTTCGATTAATCATTAATATTTTTATATTAAAAGTCACTATTTATAGGCTATATTAAAATGCAGTGAAAATAGCAAAAACACAGCATGTTTCCTCATTGAGATCTTTATTACAAGATGAACAACTCTTGTGGCAGTTAAACAGAATCCGCTCAATGGTTACACTTGTAAATAAGCGCTGCTGTACTCCTAAGCCCCGATGGGAGAGCAGCTAGCCGCTGAGAGCTAGCTCCATCTGATGGTTCTCGAACTCTCAGTCCGGTGGTTGTCACGCCCTCACTCCCGGAACCCCTCATCCAGACCCGGGTCTGTCCGGGGTCCTTCAGCTGCTAACATCTTCACTGTGCTGCGTTCAGGGCAACTCGGATATTCCGACCTCCTGCCACATAGCGTATTCTTAATGATCAATTAATCGATCGTCTATTAATTATGCCTATCCCTAAAATGAACGACATGAAAATATGAATATAACAAATTTCCATGACTTTTCCAAAACTTTTGGGAGATTATTTTTTTCCATGGCTATTCCAGGCCTGGAAAAACACATTTTAAAATTCCATGACTTTTCCAGGTTTTCCATGACCGTGGGAACCCTGTTATTTAAAACCAGTATCCTCCCTCGGCTCCCCGGGGGAGTCGGGCGGCACCGCGGGCGCAGCCCTCCGCAGCCGCACAAGGACCGGGCGGAGCCGGAACACTCCGCCTCGGACAGGATCTCACCGTGTGTCCCTCCTCTCCGCACCCGAAGCACTTCATCACCGATGTCGTTGCGAAAATCACGTAGTCATAATCATCTACTTTCACATGGAAGCAGAGGTTGAGCTCCTCGTTCCGGTTGTTCAGTATCATGTAGAGCTGTCTCCGGTGAGACACTACGTGTTTCAGTAACGGAGATTTACATCCAGATAACAGCTTTCTTATGGGGGACGCTACCTTCCCGCACCTGGACAGCTCTTTACTGAGGAACTCATCAGTGATGAACGGAGGGACATTGGACAGGACCACCTTGGTAGCGGGCTGGGACAAAGGCAGCACCTGTACAAAACAACCGTTCACGGTGATTCCTGTCTCGATCAAGAGTTCACCTTCTCCACTCGGTCCAGGAACACGACCACGGCGCTGTTCATCCGAGCGGCCGACACCACGCCGCTGTGACCCACCTGCCCCCCCACAGCGAGGCCGATGCTCTCCACGCTGCAGGGGAAGCTCACACAGATTTTCACTCCGTGTTTGCGTGTTAGTGATTTAAATTCCCGCTAGCCATGGTGGCTGCCACTCTCTCACCTCACCAGCCAGACGCTGGTGAGGTGAGAGACACCCACAGCAAGACCCAAACCACCAGAAAATAAACTACTGTGACTCTAATGTGATATGTGATAATAATAACATTTACAACAAAAAAAAGAAAAATAAAGAACAAAAAACGCACTTGTTCGGTCACCCGCTCACGCACTGCACTCCCAGCATGCACTGAGAGAGAGAGAGAGAAAGAGGCAGACACATAGAGACAGACAGACAGACAGATCGTTGTCCCCTCAGCGGTCGGACTCTTAAATCAGCTGTAGTCCTGGTGTTTGTCACGCACAAATTTGAATATGTTTTAGTATTTTAACAAAGGACTCATGGATTATTTGTGCTCTTTTTGTGTATGTATTGTTATGATGTGTATGAGTTGTGTGTGACAACTGTTTACAAACCAACTGGCCTTTCGGGGACAGTAAAGACGACCTTAACCTTAACTTAACCTTTATTCTCCTTTGTTAGTTTTTCATTCTTCGTAAAACCAACTCTGCCTCTCACTGACTCTCCTCTTAACACCAGGTGAGAACAGGCCGCTGTGAAATGCAGTAAAACCTGAAACACCAACAACTTCTTCCTCCAACACAACCAGCTCCTCCCAGTCAGGACATGTCGTGTCTCCTCCCTTCACAGGTGTGTCAATGAAAGAACCAGTGAACAACAAGCTGTGAACTGTGGGAGATGAGTCACTGCAGGGAGTGAACGAGAGAGGGAGGAGCAGAGATCTGTTTGTGTTCAGAGGAAGTGATTCTGTTCTACAGTCTCTGGCAGCAGCTGAAATGGCGCAGCAAGAAAATCAACTGAACAGAGAAAGATTCTCCTGTCCGATCTGTCTGGATCTACTGAAGGATCCGGTGACTACTGGCTGTGGACACAGCTACTGTAAGAGCTGTATTAACACCCACTGGGACAAAGAGGAGGAGAGAGGAAGCTACAGCTGTCCTCAGTGTAGACAGACCTTCACACCGAGGCCTGTCCTGGAGAAAAACACCATGTTAGCTGATTCACTGGAGGAGCTGAAGAAGACTGGACTCCAAGCTGCTCCTGCTGATCACTGCTATGCTGGACCTGGAGATGTGGCCTGTGATGTCTGCACTGGGAGAAAACTGAAAGCTCTCAAGTCCTGTTTGAATTGTTTGGCCTCTTATTGTGAAAAACACCTCCAGCGTCATCTTCAGTCAGCTGCATTGAAGAAGCACAAGCTGGTGGAGCCCTCGGAGAAGCTCCAGGAGAACATCTGCTCTCGTCACGACGAGGTGATGAAGATGTTCTGCCGCACTGATCAGCAGTGTATCTGTTATCTCTGCTCTGTGGAGGAACATAAAGACCACGACACAGTGTCAGCTGCAGCAGAAAGGACTGAGAGGCAGAGAGAGCTCAGGCCGAGGAGACAAACAATCCAGCAGAGAGTCCAGGACAAGGAGAAAGACGTGAAGCTGCTGCAACAGGAGGAGAAGGACATCAATGGCTCTGCTGATAAAGCAGTGGAGGACAGTGAGGAGATCTTCACTGAGCTGATCCGTCTGCTGGAGAAAAGAAGCTCTGATGTGGAGCAGCAGATCAGATCCCAGCAGGAAACTGAAGTGAGTCGAGTCAGAGAGCTTCAGGAGAGACTGGAGCAGGAGATCACTGAGCTGAAGAGGAAAGACCATGAACTGAAGCAGCTCTCAGACACAGAGGATCACAACCAGTTTCTACACAACTACCCCTCACTGTCACCACTCAGTGAATCTACACACTCATCCAGCATCAGGATCCGTCCTCTGAGGTACTTTGAGGACGTGACAGCAGCTGTGTCACAGGTCAGAGGTCGACTACAGGACATTCTGAGTGAGACAGAGACACAGATTTTACAGATTGTGTCTCAAGTGGATGTTTTACTGCGACAACCAGAGCCAGAGACCAGAGCTGACTTCTTAAGATATTCACAGGAAATCACACTGGATCCAAACACAGCAAACAGACGTCTGTTATTATCTGAGGGAAACAGAAAAGTAACAGGAATGAGTGAAGAACAGTCTTATTCTGATCACCCAGACAGATTCACTGGTTGGTGTCAGGTCCTGAGTAGAGAGAGTCTGACTGGACGTTGTTACTGGGAGGTGGAGGTGGGGGGATGGGGAGGAGTTGATGTAGCAGTCACATACAAGAATATCAGAAGAGCAGGAAACTCAGAATGTTCATTTGGAAACAATGATAAATCTTGGTCATTAACTTGTAATGGATACACTGGATATGACTTTTATTACAACAGCATCAAGACTCCAGTGTCAGGTCCTTGGTCCTCCAGAATAGGAGTGTACCTGGATTGCAGTGCAGGTGTTCTATCCTTCTACAGCGTCTCTTACACCATGACTCTCCTCCACAGAGTCCAGACCACATTCACTCAGCCGCTCTATGCTGGAGTTTGGGTTAATTGGAACAAATCCACAGCTGAGTTCTGTAAACTCAAAATTAAAAGCAGTGTTTTAGATTCTGTGTTTAAAGTTTTAACTTCTTTTGTCTCCATGTTTGTGGACAGAGATCAGCTGTCAATCAAACAATGACCTTCCTTTATCACACATATTTAGTTCTCACTTTGTAAAGACAGAAATCTATAATTACACTGACATGAATGTGTTTGAAAGATCTATTGTTGCTGTTGTTTTCTAAATCAAAGTAGAAATCAGGTTGTGTGATGTTTTAGAACCTGTGTTGATCCTGATGAGTGTTGCAAAGGGGCGGAACATTTCTGGAAACTTTCCACAGGAAGTTAAGCTCAGGAATTTTGGAAATGTTGACTCTTTTTTGCAGAAGTTAGCCTATAACAGGGAACTTAAAGGAAGTTGAAAACCAGACGAGGTGAGCCCAGCTCAGCTGGACCCTGGATGCACCGAGTTGGGAACATTGTCTGCCAGAAAAGTAAACCTATGACTTTGTGTTGTTGTTGAACGTCTTTGTCATTACCTAGCATGTCGATTACTTGTTACACTGAAGCCATGTTCATGTAAATACCAAGTTAATTTGTATACAGTAGGCTAACTATTTACAGCAGTGAGAGTTGGATGTATGTACAGTTGCAATCAGAAATATTCAGAAATATTCAACCCCCCCAAAGATTTTAAAGATTTATCAATTAAAGTTTTTTCAAACGGGCAAGATTCTGCTTCGGATGATTTCTTTATGACTTGAGTAATACAGAGAATCAACACAGAAAATACATGATTTAGTATTTGTGTGGAACAGTATATTTTGTTAAGATAGACAGAGGAGATTATTTCATCACACCTGAAGGGCCTTGGGTAGAAGAAGATTTTCAAAAAGAGACATCATTGGGAGAATTATACGGAAGTTTAAAACTTCTTGAACAGCTGCAAACCAAAAATGTGTTTTGTTGTGAGTCATTGTTGCGGTGAAACATTTATTGTCCTACATTGTGTCTTTTTAAAAGCAGTCACATGAATAAATGATCAAAACCGAGAAACGCAGCCTCTTTCAAGCTGTTTTTAACCCGGCGCTGCCTCCGCGGCGAGGCCACGCCGGCGTTCGGCGGTTTCACCGAGTGAATTATGGATCGTCTCTTTCCAAGCATGAGCTCAACTGGCAGCGAGACGAGTTAAACCTGCGACTGGTGCTGGGAGTGAACTGCGAGAAAGAGTCAAAATATTCTGCACTTTATTATTCATGACCAGAGAATGTGTACACAGACTTACTACACAACACCTGGATAAAAGAATGGGAGGTCATGACGCTTCCTTTCATTTGTTTTTAACGCGGCTGGCTGGTCATCGGATTGAGAAACAAATAGAAATCAGAAGCCAGTTGTGTGGGGAGTGCCTCCGGGTGTTATTCATTTCCTTTTAACTTTTCCATTTTGTGTTTCCCCCTCTCTCTATCGCTGTCTCTCTGCAGCAGCAGCGAGGACAACAGCCACAAAATGCTTTTAGCTCCCAAATGAAATCTGCGACACAAGCGGCACAGGGCGGGCGTCCTGCTGCCGGGCGCCGGACGCTTCGCCCTTGAGAAACGAATCCAGACACCAAAGTGTTTGTTTGCTCTCTGGACAGATTCCAATGAATTTCCCCCAGAAGAAGCTCCGAGTCTTTATCTCGCTGACAAGAGGACACATCTGTTTTCAGAGGAGAAGAAAAAAGCAGAAATGAAGGTGTTTGAACACTCGTCTGTTCTTGTTGCGGTTCAATGATGTGGAACCTTTTCTCAAAAGTTTATTGCTTCATCACACAAGAAATACAAAAATCGGTTCATCCTTTAAATCTTCTTTACTTTCCTTATTCACATCGGGCACAATGACTTGTTTTTCTCAAAGAAGAAGGGACCACCTCCACTGTCTGTATTCATTTATTACACATCTATTTCTTTTTCTTTCGAAATAGGTTAACAAGTTTTAATCTCCTGTGATAGCCCTGAATATCCACCATCATTCGTGACTTTAGACTGTGGGTATATAAACTAAGGTCCTTATTTAATACTTGTAATTCAGGTTGTGTTAGCTTGAACCAGAATAACAACATTTTTAATGGTAGATCTTGTGTCCTTGTTTTTGGAAATAGTTATTACTGTGGTATTACTGTTTTTCGTGAATTTGATCGGTTAACAATGACATTAGTTTTACTCTTTTTCTTATTCCAAGGCCAATTAGTTTTTTAACATCTGTGTTTTGAACAACACGATTGGTTATCAAGTGTAATTTTTGGAGCCGTCCTCTAAAAATCAGTCTTAATGAGGTTACAAGTTAAACTTTTTGTGACCAGTGTTGTAACAGAGTCGTAGCTGCTGTTGTTGTCTATTGAGTTTGTCCTTCTCTGTGGTAAAGTCACTGGCTGGTAATGGGGGTATGGATAACATGTTTGTTTTAACCTGTGACTTAAGCATGTTCAGGTTCTCCTGTTCCGTCAAGGGTGAACTTGTGGAGTAATCAATCCTAAGGGCCTTCTGCAGATGGATTTCTCCTTTGGTCTCTGTTCCCTGTTGATGAGTCCGACTGAGAGGACCCTCTCCACCTTCTCAACTGATGTCAATGCGTCTATGTGGAGGTCTTGGATTTTGAAACTAGGGATTCTGGAAAAGTTGAGTCTCCGATGAGGTATTTTTCCTGGATCTGGAGCGATCAGCGATTCATCACTTAACATAATTAATATAAAATCTAAATAAACAAATTCCTTTATCAACATAAATTCACAAGAGTAAAGTTGTATTGTGAACTTGTCCTCTGTGTGTCTGCAGCTCTTCAATTCCTGTGCTTCACATCCCCCCCCCCCCCCCAGTGCAGCTGGGTTTTCAATGTATAGCCTGTGTTTCTGGTTCCATGTATTCAGGACTTCTCACATTAATGAAACATAGGGTTGAGACGGGAATATGTTATAAATATTGATGAGACATTACTTCCATGCTGTCACAGATTCATATGCAGGTTTGCACCACCCACCTGAGAGCCTCTGCTTCCTCCTGCAGCCTCAGAGCTCTGGGTGTCACTGTTGCATCACATCTGAATCCTCCTGCTGGTCACAGGCGTCTCCCACAGCGGCTAAAGGCCGGAGCATGCTTCTGCGTTGTCAGGGGCCCGCAGGCACGCAGCTGTAACGCAGGACTCGTTCTCATTCATGGTTTTCCAACCGTTGCGCGTGTTGCCATGCAATTCCCCGCCAGAACACTAGGCGCAGTAATGTTTTTTGTCGAAGTCGGCTCTTCTTCCTGTGTTGCACGAAGAAGAGCGATTTATTTACATCGCCACGGCGGCTCCGCAGAGCCTTTTTCTGGTGGAAAAATCCGCCGGTTAGTGACGGTTTATACTAGTGGACATAGTGTCGTATCTCTTCTGCCAAGTGCTCTTCTATTTGGTCCATATTCGTTCTTCTAAATCTTCCGTGGTTTCCGGGCTTGAACCGGAAATGCGACTCTGGAAATGATGTAGTTAGCAGACCAATCACAGCCCTTGCGGGCGGGTGACGCTTGCGGGGCTTTGCCGTCTAGTTAGAAAAATTGGCCGACGCACGTAAGGACGTAAGAAGGCTCTTGCGTCTCCGGGCCCGTGAAAACGCAGAAGCATGCGCCTGCCTTCAGAGTCCCGGCTCCACACAGCACGGGGACGGATTCCCTCAACATGTCTCCAACAGACGTCTCCAGCAGATCACATCCCACGTGAGATACCCAGAGAGGCAGAAAACCAATCTGACACAAGCCTGCAGGGTGTGTGCGCCGCATGTCTTTCAATTCATCAAGATGAATTTCAATATTTCAATTCGTCACGCATGCTGCAGCCCAGGGCACAGAGAACGGGCAGGGCAGGGACCTTGTGCAGCCGGCTGGGGAAAAAAGTGGAATTAAAGACTGTTACAGTAAAATTGGCCTTCTGTAATTCTGATGCCATGCGTGTGCATTTCAATATCTCATTAGAGGTGAACAATAGTTAATCAAACGTCGAGGCGCGCAGCCTTGAATGAAAAGCACCGCTGCTTCTGCACTGATGCCAGAACCCCACAGATCCCACTGCTCTCGGATCAGACCGAACCAGAGTCAGAGGCTGAAGTGGAGACAGATTCTACAGTGTCAAAGATACAGAGTCAGGAGTATGAGCCACACATGCATGTTTGCAGCTCACATCTACCAGGCGGCCTTGCCTTGGCCAAAATCTTAACTTTCTGGACTTTAGCTTCGCAAATTAATTAGGCTCCATGTCCGTTTTTCTATCCTGTGATGGTTTCTAATTGGAGCAAACAACATTTTAATGGTTGCTGATATAATCCAAATGGATGGTGCTGGGCTCACGGGACAGGGTTTCAGTTGCACTCAAGGAAATAAGCTCTCTCCAAGGACGACAGTGTTTAAATATCATCTTCCTGCAAGCTGCTAAAACTTTGGAGGACACGCCAACAGCCCTAAAAGTTTAAATGACTCATTGACATTCAGCTGTGAATGTCTCTGATGAAATTAAGAAAAACAATGTATTTATCCACCTTTGAAACGTATGAAAATCTTAATAGGCAGAATTAGGACTTAACATCAATAAATGTTTCATTATTCTACAAAAAATTTGAAAAATAAATGTTTCCTTTTAGGAAAGTCTCAGTGGAAAAGCTTCTTAAAACAGCATCAGGGGAAAAGTCAATGTCACTCAACAAAAACAATGTCATGCCGTGTTATTCCTGAGCAACAGTGAGAACAAAGACCGAGGCTGTGCTCACTGAATGTGAATTACATTTAAATGACGACACTGTAAGAAAAGATGGTTTCTGTGTCCAGGATCAGCTGCAGTGGAACAGTGGAAGCTGCTGCTCAACATTTCGATTTTGACTTGATATTCAGCAGCAGAGACTCCCAGGAATCACTGGAGGAATCAAACCGGGGATGTTGGGATTACGTGAAAGGTGCATTTGACCACTGGGCCACCGCGACAGTACAGTTATATCTACATATGTTAACCAATAGGAGTGATAATTAACTTCTGACAAATTACCTTTTCCAACAATGTTATTATTGCTATTTGCAGGATTACTCAAAAAACACTAAAGCAGTTTCCATGAGGTGTTGTGGCCTCAGTGGAGGTTTGCTCTTGTACTCTAAGAGAGTGTTAGCACTGCAGTGAGTGTGTTGCATTGTTCTCTGGGACATCAGTGAAAATGTCAATGAACGATCTCTTTCAGAAGAAATAAACAATCCTGGATCCGCCCCCTTTGTCTGGATTCACGCCAAAATGTAATCTTTCCCGGCCCTTGATGGGATCATGTCCGTTTCATGGAAATCCAATAAGTAGATTCAGCAAAATCCACTTGACAAACACACAATGAACAGAACCTCCTTGACAAGGGTAAAGCTTAGCCATGTTTTCTTAATCGCCGTCTTATAGATTTTATTACTCATCAAAATATGTAATTAACCACATTTTTATACACAAAATAAACACAAATCTATGAAGGTCAGATTGTCCTTTAATGCTCCAAACTTCAGGATCACTCAAGGACCATATGTGATCCAACTAAAGCAAATGAAACAACAAAAAGGTTTCAACCATATTATCAATGCTCCAAATATAGACAGAGGGACAGTTTATGGAGGAAAACAATAGTTTGGTCACCAAAATATCCACCAATAGAGATCCACTGAAACCAGTAACCTTTAGCTGAATATAAAAGTTGAATGGTGGCGAAGCCGTCACAGCTGCGAGGCTGTTTGAATGAAAACGGCCCATAAACAGAAACAATCAAGACAGGAGCAGTGTGTGTGTGTGTGTGTGTGTGTGTGTGTGTGTGTGTGTGTGTGTGTGTGTGTGTGTGTGTGTGTGTGTGTGTGTGTGTGTGTGTGTGTGTGTGTGTGTGTGTGTGTTTATGTGGAATAATCGTAACATAATTGTCCACCTCCCTGCCTGAAATTCAGTAAAGTTGTGCGTTAACTCTGCTGAGCCAAACCTTCTTTATTAACAAGGAGCATTGCACCTCTTTCCAGTTAATGAAATATTGATTTGGAAATTGTATTGTAAGACGATGGAAAGCTTTTAAAGCGCTTTGTGCCTTTGCTCAGAGCCAACTTCATCAGTTATTATTTTTTAATGGTGTTATTTGAAAATGCTCCTAAAGCAGAGAAGCAGTTTTTTTTTCCCGGGGCTTGGCGTGCGCCGCGTCCGGGATTGGCGTCATATTTCTGTGCCGAGGGAACTCAGGGCCACAAACGGCTGCATGTTTTTTTAATGAAAGATGTTGGCATCAAACCGCGTGTCGTAACGGCGACAGTGGGACATTGCTGATTTAATGATGTGTTTGTTCCTTTCCCAGTGGAGCTTTATAAAGAGAAATGTATTTTAAAAAAGGGGAATTAGTCACATTTCCAAATGTAGTTCACAATCAGCGACTCTGTATAATGGGATTTTGTTTCTCTGGTGTCCGAGTCGGGCCAATTTTTGAAAAACCCCGTGAATCAGAAATGACAAACACTGTGAATGTGTGTGCACTGTAGAATCCATCTGTACAGTACAGATAAGAAACTAATCCAGACCGACTGGAAACCACTTGCTGCTTGAATCTGGTTATTTTGGTATCTGTGTTTAACAGCAGACTTCAGTGAAGCTCACAGCTCGAACTGAGAGTTGAAACTGAAATTCACTGCACGTGCACACACTGAGAATAAGACCCCACGCAGCAGCACTAATTCTATTCACCTCTATTGTGTTGGAGTGGAAGCACACACCTCAGACACAATTGGACATATCTGTGCAGAAATGAAAATTTGTATTTAATAGAATAAACCACAAAAATGCAAAGAAGGTGCAGTTATGTCTATATTTTATGTAGAAAAATGAAAGTTCTTCTCGATTCAAGTACTAAATATTTGATGGCATTTTTCTGTCATAAGGGTTGGATAACAACATATTAGGAATCATGTACTGCAAACATTGTAATGTCCATAACCCTCGACTAGAGTCAGGAAAAACTACAAAACTAAATAATTAGCAGGGAAAGAAAACGCAGGAGAGATTCCTCTGGAGGACGGACAGAAGTGCAGCAGATGTCACGTCAACAGAACAACACAGTTCATGAGAAAAGACAGCGTCTAACATAAAGAGACGAGTATCAATGTATAAAGTATTCATGCAGAAAGAAAATGCTTAATATCAGTATCTGCCTCTCCCACCGTAAACGAAACTGATAGAACTGATCCTGCAGAATTCAACATTTCACCATATAAAGCTCAAATAGAGTTGTTTCACACACAGACGCTGCAGAAATGTCTCTGAACGCTGGAGTTTCCACTTTGATGAGCACCTGCGAGCGCGGATTAAGAATTAATGTTTTAATCCACCGAGATATTTGTTAGATTTAAAAAGCCTCGTGGCCTGGATTGATGTGAGAACCGAGGATGAACTCGCTCCTTCTCTCTGCTGCTTCTCCAAATACTTTAGATTATGTAAATACTGTTAATATGTATAATACAGACACAGCGTGATAGACCAACCATCGACTACACCTCAGTATTAAACCTTTAGGAGCTTTTCTTCCCCTTTGGCTTTTATTTGTTCTCTGATTACAAGTTAATGTTTGTTTGGGTTTGAGATTTAAACAGCTAAATCCTCCTGATACAGTAAATTATATATTTACTAAACTCAGGCTTGAGAACTGATTGAGCTCAGCCGAGTCCCCTGATGTTTGAAACCTCCAACACACTGATGACCACAGGACACATATCGGACCACTGGCCGGTTCCTCATCAAAACCAAACCCGTGAGCCGGAGGAGGTGATTCAGAGGGACGGCAGCTGCAGGACGGTACAACGCTTCTGACTGGGGGACAGACACGTCTCCTCACTCTGTGATTGATGATAAACTCAAAGATGCCAAAGCAGATTATTTGACACTGATGTGATTTGGACACTGTGGCAATAGACGTTGCCACCGAGGTCTCACCACAGCAGCCAGAGACAAACTAGTTGCTTTTCAAAATACATTTATTAACTCAAACATTTACTCAAAGTCCCCAAGGTTTCTGCTGGCGTTCGACTGTGCAGCTCTGCAGTGTCTCATGTGTCCCTCCTGTGTCTCTTCCTCTCTGGCAGACCAGCTGCTGCCTTCTGAATCCAGGGAGAGTTGATTGGCCAACTAGCCTCAGCTGTGCCCCCCCCCCCCAGTTCACCTGGAGCTTCTCCGAGCCTCGTCCACAGACATGTGACCTTCTGATCTGGAGTCAGAGGTGTTACCACAGAGTCTGGAACATTTCTTCTTCTCACTTTGAAATATCCCTCGTACATGATATCACATATTCAGTCATTAGACCTGTTATTATAAACACACATTATATTATTGGAGATGTTAACGATCAACATTAACGATTATTTTCTCTCTGAGAGTCTGAAGCTTCATGTTTGTTCCATTCCTCTTCTGGTCTGAGGAATCTTTCACACCTGATATCTCGGATCAGACTATGACCTGAAACGATTGACGCCTTCTGAACTTCATACGAGCAGCCAAACTCAGATTTCAGCCCTAAATCAGGCCCTAAGTGCTTAAAGTGATCCAAACCTCAAACAGCTTGGACGTTGTGCGTCCACACGTGTTTGCAGCCGAGTGTTTGGGTGCAATATGGAACTTTCATCATCTCATCCATCATATAAAAACATGCAGTTTAAATTACCACAGCGAGTGCAGAGTGGAGCCCGGGCAGCTTTCCATTCACTGACCGTGCTTTAGTGGCTCTGGGCAGCCGAGTGTGGGTCTGCAGGAGGTCATCGTGGTTTACTACACACAGTCCGTCAGAGCTGTTTCCATTCAGCCACACTGTAACACACACACACACACACACACACACACACACACACACACACACACACACACACTAATCAGTGCTCGGACATCACCACCTCTCACTCTGCACTCTGCTCCACCGCCGCCGCCTCACATGATTGAAATGCATAATGCAGTTCACACTCCGGCGCACTCTTTCCAGCGTCTGTTTTCACTGCAGCCGTTTATTCATCATTCCAGCGCGAGTGTTAATCAGAGCTGAACCACACAGAGCAGCTCATGTCAGGGACGAGTTTAAAAACAGCAACACTTTGGTTCTGAGGAGCATTTTCTTTAATGGCCGGTCACCGTACGACTTTGGGTTCTTTGGACCAAAAGGTTTGTTTCAGTATCTGCGTCTCAATTCAGGCGACTAGACCGTCCCCAGTTCAAAGGATGGAGCCGACAAAGTGTCCTTTCATCCCTGAGACCGGCCTCAATGGGCGGATCCTTCCCAGTCCAACCTATCCCAGGATGCATTGCACTTGAAGGCTTTTGAAGTGAACGCTTCAAATGTGGGAAAAAACTACAACAACAGACCAAACAAAGTCTCGTCATGTACAACTGTAGCTCTGTTGCTGGGCGACTGCAACAAGGGTGGGATGAGCTGGTCACTGAAATCCTTTGTTGACCAAACCGTCTCGTTTCGGTTTCGGCCTTCGCAGACAAAGACCGTCTCCTGTTGAGGAGGTTGCGATGTTCATAGCTAGCTTCACTTCACTAGGCCTTCATCAATGAGGCAAGTCCGTACAGATAAAATGACACAAGTTGAAGAGACAACTAGTGGTCGACGAACTAGCTTCCAGGGTTTTGTAAATATTGTGTTTTGACCTTCAGGGCCACTGTAGTTATGGGGAAGTTGAAAAGTAGAAAAGAATAAGAATAGAAGAATCAGTTTTATTCCAATTTTATTCTTTGTCAAAACCAGACGACTAAATTATCAACAGCGATATGATTCCTTCCTTCCTTCCTTCCTTCCTTCCTTCCTTCCTTCCTTCCTTCCTTCCTTCCTTCCTTCCTTCCTTCCTTCCTTCCTTCCTTCCTTCCTTCCTTCCTTCCTTCCTTCCTTCCTTCCTTCCTTCCTTCCTTCCTTCCTTCCTTCCTCAGGTGACTTCACATTTCTCAGACTTCACTCTCCTTCCTCTCAGGCCACAAAAAGCTTTTTACATAGTTATTTTTTCCATATAATCAGTAATTACCTCCAACACTTGTAAACACACTTTGATGTATAAAATTTCTGCGGTGCCTCTAATTTGAAATGGCCTCAGTGTGTGAGGAGGAGTGATGCCATGGCAACAGTGCAACACATTATACTATTTACAACATGAATACAAGGACCTATACGTTAAACCTGTGATAAGACATAAATCAGATTATGACGGGATATCAAGATTAATGGGTCTGGCATGAATTTCATTAATGTTTTTTGATTATTCGTTTCCATTCATTCTTTGCATAAGAATCAAATTGACTTGAGAGGATTCATCATATTTAGTTTATTTATTTTATACTTTATCAAAAATCTGCAAGAAATGAATCTTTTCACAATATCAGCGTTTGATTCCCGTTTGTTTTTCCCATCAATACAACTGATGAGTCGGCTAAACGAGAGGTACAGGAACTTCTGTTCTCATCACACATGGTCATGAAAGGGTCCCGGGGGGGGGGGGGTGCGTGCTCCCCTGCAGCTGCACCACCACCTCTCCACTGTACGAACACCAGGACCAGATGTTGTTGTTGTGTTGCTACTTGCAGAGTCCCTCACATTTCCATTAATCATTATCCCAACACCTCTCCTCTTAAACAATCAGGCATATGGGCCGGCTCGCCTGCCGCGGCGCCCTCAGCAGAACGCCGCCCGCAGTTCATCAAGGTCCCACGTGACGGAACAGCCCGAGCCACTGATCTCCGCCTAATTTAATGATAACTATCACCTGTTCTCCGAGTGCGCTGCCACACTCCAGATTGTTTGTGAGTAATTGGTCTGTGCCTTTTGCTTGATTAATTTGATTGCTACATTTTTCACTGTCCCCTCTCTGGTGAGTGCTGCGGCACTACAGGTGCTGGGTTTCATTAATTATATCCCTAATTGTTTTGGAAAATGTTGCACGCAAGTTTGATTCGCGGGGACGGTTGTGGTTTGTTTGCGAGCGGCAAAGACATCTCAGCGTGTTTCTGCCACTTAAGAAGATAAATGAATCTCATCTTTTGAACAGATTGTGGTGAAGATTCCAGGAGGCGTCGAAACTCAAGGACGGAGAAACTGCTGGAGCCGCTGCAGATAAGAGTGAGAAATGTGGAAACTAATTTACACCTCTGTTCTCTCACGTGTTCTGGGATGTGTTTGATTATTGTCTCAACACTGAAATATGAGTCAGAAATGCCAGGACGTGGACGAGTTAAACATCAGGAGTCTGTTGGCTATCTGATGGAAACTTAAGAAACGTAAGCATGTTTAAAGGAAATAAAAACACCAGACAAGGTCGTGGCGCTGGATATTACCCATGATCCCGTGCTTCGTAAACCAGAAGAGCTGCTGCTGAAACAAATCCACCAAACTTCGTGTTTTAGAAGTTTGGGACTGTCCGTCATTTCAAGGAAACTTTCTTCATGTTCACACTCACTCAATCATCAAACCCACTTTGACACCGATATGTAAAGTAAGAAATGACAGGTCCTGGTGATAGATTAATGATGATTTCTCGGGTGAACATGTTTTTGCAAAGCTTCATGTGACAGATGGAGAAACCCAAAGTCACCCATTGGCTACTTCTCAGCCTCGTTAGAAGTTTTCCACTTTAACACTGATTGTTCTCGGTCACCAGATCTTTGTCTTCCACAGCACAACAGTCTATTACATCAATCCTGGAGCAATTTATTTAATCTTAATTTAATCTTTAATTCAATTTAATCATTTAATTGAGATTAAAATCTCTTGTTTAAGATAAAACCGAGAAACAATCAAAAGAACAATCAGCGAAACAAACAAAGAAACAAGGAATTAAGATTGTGGAAGTTACAAGAGCCATGAGAGTTTTTTATAAGAGAAACACGTGTTAGCAATAATATAAATACTTGTGAAAAAAAGTAATAAAAAAACTTTGAATTAAAATTACAAAAATAAAATATCACTAATGTCAGAGATTGAGAAATCCTTAAAAAGTAGGATTAAAATGCTTAATTCGTGTGTGCATGAATATATGTCTAAGGATCTTTTACATTGAAACACCTGGAGGGTGTAAATGATTAGTTTTCTGTAACTCTTTTTATTCCCTCTCTTTATCAGTTAGCAACATTTCCACTGTTCATCCCCCAGCAGCCTGTTTACCAGCAGCTTTGTCGTGTTTGCTGTGGTGATTGACTTCATGTGCTCCTGATGACTCTGACCGGTTGCAGCTGGAAGAGGATCCTGATATAAGCAGTGAACCAGTAGAGTCATGTGTCATTCTGCACTGGGGAACATGCTCTGAGGTGTTTCTTCTGTCCTGCAATATGTGAGATTTGGACATTTGAAGTGCAGATTGGTCTGAAATATTTTTGTGTGCGAATGCAATTATAACTAGGGCTACGTTGTAGCATTGACGGGCCTGTACACCTGTCAGGCCCGTCAATGCCTGACGGGTGTCAGGCATTGACGCTGATAGAACAATGCACACTGGAGTTATGGCAACATTGTCTCCTTCGCCAAAGGAGACAATGTTGTCATTGATGTGCGGCGAAGGATGATCAGTCACCGCACATCAATGTTTACACGATTTGAGGAAATGTCACAATTCTGACCTTGATCCAATGAGATGACTGAGCTGTTTTGCACCCAGGAGCAGTTCATCGAAGCTGGCTACAGGAAGTGACATGTTTTATATGTCACTTCCTGTAGCCAGCAGGTGGCGCTGTGATTTTAAGTGATGTTGTCTGTGTAGATGTCTTCAGGCCGGGACTCTTGTCCTACATGTTTTAGTTTGGACCTGATTAGACCAAATATGCCAGAGATACAGAAGTTCCGTGTAATCAAACTTTGATGCAACGCCATTGTCACATCGTGTGATGAAAACAAATATGCAGAGGTAGTTCATATCTCTGTCTTGTTGAGATGACATTCCCAGGAGTTGAAGTTGATCTGATGAAAGCCGTACGACAAGTTCGTCAAAGTACAAATGTGGAAAATGGCTAAAATAGCCATTAAAGTCAAAATGGCGGGCTTCCTGTTTGGTCTAGCATGTCTATCCAAGAGACTTATTTGTTTTTTATGAAAAGACACATGTCCCTTTAGATTTTTGTGGATGTCAGCCTTTTGTAGTGCACAGAGCACTATTTTGCCACGCCCATTCCTTAAACCATCTGAATGTCTACAGGGAGGGGGGGTGGGGGTGGGGGGGTTGAACCTCGAACACCGAAGCTACAGAGATTTCGCACTAAAAAATTCCAAAAGGGAAATGCAAGTCGTTCGACATACAATAGGGCACCCCACCGCTCGGTGCTCGGGTTCTTTCAAACACATTCATGTCAGTGTAATTATAGATTTCTGTCTTTACAAAGTCAGAACTAAATATATGTGATAAAGGAACGTCAGTGTTTGATTGACAGTTGATCTCTGTGCGGAGCAGGAACGTCATCACGACGAACTTTGATCAACAAACATGGAGACAAAAGAAGTTAAAGATTTACACACAGAATCTAAATCACTGCTTTTAATGACTCAAGTCTATTTGAGTTTACAGAACTCAGCTGTGTATCCATACCAATAAACCCCAACTCCAGCATAGAGAGGCTGAGTGAATGTGGTCTGGACTCTGTGGAGGAGAGTCATGGTGTCAGAGACGCTGTAGAAGGACAGAACACCTGCACTGTGATCCAGGTACACTCCTACTCTGGAGGACACAGGACCTGACACTGGAGTCATGATGCTGTTGTAATAAAAGTCATAAATCTTTCCGTTACAATATAATGAGCAAGATTTATCATTGTATCCAAATAAACATTCATCTGAGCCTCCTGCTCTGCTGATATTCTTGTATGTGACTGCTACACCAACTCCTCCTCTCCCCCCCACCTCCACCTCCCAGTAACAACGTCCAGTCAGACTCTCTCTACTCAGGACCTGACAATAAACAGTGAATCTGTCTGGGTGATCAGAATAAGACTGATCTTCACTCATTCCTGTTACTTTTCTGTTTCCCTCAGATAATAACAGCTGTCTGTGTGCTGTGTTTGGATCCAGTGTGATTTCCTGTGAATATCTTAAGAAGTCAGCTCTGGTCTCTGGTTCTGGTTGTCGCAGTAAAACATCCACTTGAGAAACAATCTGTAAAATCTCTGTCTCTGTCTCACTCAGAATGTCCTGTAGTCGACCTCTGACCTGTGACATAGCTGTTGTCACGTCCTCAGTTCCCTCAGAGGACGGACACTGATGTTGGATGAGTGTGTAGATCCACTGAGTGGTGACAGTGAGGGGTAGTTGTGTAGAAGCTGGTTGTGATCCTCTGTGTCTGAGAGCTCCTTCAGTTCATGGTCTTTCCTCTTCAGCTTAGTGATCTCCTGCTCCAGTCTCTCCTGAAGCTCTCTGACTCGACTCACTTCAGTTTCCTGCTGGGATCTGATCTGCTGCTCCACATCAGAGCTTCTTTTCTCCAGCAGACGGATCAGCTCAGTGAAGATCTCCTCACTGTCCTCCACTGCTTTATCAGCAGACCCATTGACGGCCTCCTCCTCTGGTTGAAGCAGCTTCATGTCTTTCTCTGTGTCCTGGACTCTCTGCTGGATTGTTTGTCTCCTCAGCCCGAGCTCTCTCTGCCTCTCAGTCCTTTCTGCTGCAGCTGTAACTGTGTCGTGGTCTTTATGTTCATCCACAGAGCAGAGATAACAGATACACTGCTGATCAGTGCGGCAGAACATCTTCATCACCTCGTCGTGACGAGAGCAGATGTTCTCCTGGAGCTTCTCCAAGGGCTTCACCAGCTTGTGCTTCTTAAATGCAGCTGACTGAAGATGAGGCAGGAGGTGAGATTTCCGTTTTCTCCCAGTGCAGACATCAGAGGCCACATCTTCAGGTCCAGCAGAGCAGTGATCAGCAGGAGCCGCTTGGAGTCCAGTCTTCTTCAGCTCCTCCAGTGAATCAGCTAACATGGCGTTTGTCTCCAGGACAGGCCTCGGTGTGAAGGTCTGTCTACACTGAGGACAGCTGTAGCTTCCTCTCTCCTCCTCTTTGTCCCAGTGGGTGTTAATACAGCTCTTACAGTAGCTGTGTCCACAGCCAGTAGTCATTGGATCCTTCAGTGGATCCAGACAGATGCTGCCTTTATGTAAAACTGTTTAAAGGCAGCTACCTTTAGTGCAGCTGCCTTTAAAGATAGATAGATAGATAGATAGATTACTTTATTCATCCCCGAAGGGAAATTAAGTTGTCATAGCAGCCGGTATATTTGAATACAATTAAATACAATACAATACAATAGAATAAAATTAAAAGGTAGAAAGAATAAAAAAACAGAAGCACAAGATAAAAATACAATAAAATAGGTAGATAAGGTGCATTGGCAAGATGATGGTAAAAGTACTGATGATATGATGGTAATGTTATTGTTAGACAGTATATAAGTATAGTACAGTATATATAGTATATAATATAACATAATATATATTTATATATGATAGTAATTATACCAATATAAAAGCAGTATATGGTAATAATGGCAGCAACAGTATATATAATAATAATAGTAATGGTGATATAATAATAGTAATTATAACATGTACACATAAATAAATATGTGTATATAGACTTATGTAAACAAGAATATACAGAGAGTATGATATGATATATAGTAGAAGTATGAATATGAATATAAGTATTTGACATTGTGACATACTGTTATATTTTAGACTTTGATGCTTTGATTGGCCCGCGGGCTGTAGTTTGGACACCCCTGGTCTAGGCCCTGAAAAAGCCGAAAATGGTAAATATTAATAGGAAAAATCCTTACAATTTCAATAGGGCCTCCCACCGTAGGTGCTCAGGCCCTAATAAGTTTTATTAAAACATAGAAACGACAAAACAAGAAAAAACAACAGAATCCAAACGAGCACCCGCACGTTGAAGCCTGTTGCGGTCGATGGAGAGAGAGAGATCGATGACCAAGCGCACGTCTCTGCGTTGCATGCGTTTTACGCTCTGCGGCAAGGATAAATGCTTCACTTTCTTCGTCCGTCACGCAATGTCGACCCTTGCCTGCTAATTGCTCATTACAGTCCAGGCTATCAAATAGCACATCACACTGTGAAAAGTTTATGTAAATTGAATGATATTTGTAAAACAAAGCTTACTTCCTGTTGCCAGTAGGTGGCGCCATCACTATTATTACGCACAGACATATAGATCTGTTCAAGTAGGCGCTCTGATGTAGCGTGAGCAATTTTGTGTCAATTGGACAATGTTACCACAACTTAATTTTTACACTGATCAGTAGGTGGCGCTATGTCCTTGAACTAATATTTATATATGGAGCTGTTCAGGTCAGGATTGTGATCATAGGTCAGTAGTTCGGAGCCGGTTGGATAATGCACAGTGGACTTCCTGTTTCATGGCGAATCAGTAGGTGTCGCTATGACACTGAGGAAATATTGACACATGGAGCTGTTCAGGCTTGGACTCTGATCATTTGACAGAAGTTTGGTGGTGATAGGACAATGCAGAGTGGAGTCATGACAACATCATCTCCTTTGGCGAAGGACTTTCCTTCGCCCAATGTTTACACGCTTTGAGGAAATGTCACAATTCTGACGATGATCCAACGACTTGACTGAGCTCATTTGAGCTGTATATTGTAAAGCAGCCAGGAGCAGTTCATCAAAGTATAAAACATGTCACTTCCTGTAGCCACCAGGGGGTGCTGTGATTCCAAGTCATGATTTCTGTGTAGATGTCATCAAGCCGGGACTCTTATCTTATGTGTCTAGTTTGGACTTGATTGGACCTTTTATGTCCGAGATACAGAACCTCGTGTTTTGATGGCGTTTAATCAAACTTTGACGCCCCTTGAGACTTTTTTTTATGACTGGTCACGATACACCTGTGTTTTGATTTTGGTGAAGATCTGTCAAAGGGAAACCTAGGGGCTGGTTCCAGGGGGCGCTGTTGAGCCGTTTGCCACACCCATTTCAAAATACTCCAGAATACTAAAATATCCGTAGACCTTGAATTTCCTGCAAAGTTTCATAACTTTTTGAAAATGTCTAGACCCTGAAAAAGCCCCCGAAAGGGAAATAATAATAAAAACTCTTACAATTTCAATAAGGCCTCTCACCGTTCGGTGCAGGAGCCTTAATAATGCAATTAGGGTGAGCATCTCAGTTCTGTACTCAAATGTTACTTTTTATGCTCAATAATGCAATTATTAAGGCTCCTGTGGGAAAAACCATGTCTCACTCAGAAAGAGAACATGAGGAAGGTTTCACACAAAATTTCAAAATTTGGATATAATAAAAAAAGTAAAATTGTACTCATATTTGCATTTTTATTCTCTAGTTTTCAGATATTTGTGTTTGAAAACTATATATATATATATATATATATATATATAGTTTAGTGCTGAAACTGGACACAAGCAGTAAACACATCTCTGAGCAACAGATCAAAGTTTAAAGCCTGTGCTGTTTTTATTGTTGCACAAAGTCTTTGTCCGAGGGATTAAATGTTCTAACAAGAAGTGTGACACTGTGTAATTGAAATTGTCTCTGAGAAGAAGAGAAAACCTCAAGCATCCATTGTTCTCGTTCGCAATTATGTGTGTGTGTCAGTGATGGTAAAATTATCAGCAGCTGTCTGCTTTACTATCACAGTAAGCTTGTTTTTCTTTATCTCCTGTTTGATGCAGCGGCGCTGACACAAAGCTGAGTCGTGTCCAGGATGTGAAATTAGCAAAAGGGGGAAAAACTAGTTTGTGACTTGAAAAATTGTTGTTTTTTCAAAACTTTTCTTTCAAAATCTTGTTTAGTTTGACTTTCAGGATTCTACTGCTAGAATCATATGAATCCAAGAGCTGAAAAACCTCCTGTTCCTCATCCATAGACTCCAGAAAGTGAAGGTTCTGAAACCTGTCTTCTGTGTAGTGACCAGCAGAGGGCGACTCCACTGGTAGTTTCTATAGAAGTCTATAGAAAGTGACTCTACTTCTCACTTTATAACGTCAGTAAACATGAAGGAGTTTCTGTCTCAGTCTCTAGTTTCAAGTCTTCTTCAAACAGCTGATGTTCATTTAGTGAATTATGATCATTTAGAGTCAAACAAACCATAAAGCACCGGATTTGTTGGGGGGGATACCACAGTTTGATTGACAGCTAGAACCGTCCAATGGCTGAAGATCGGCCAATCAGCTGTTGGCTTTCAATCATGATGTTTCACTCCCTTTTTTTCAAAATCAAATAATGAATTTAAACCAAACTTATTGAAAACATGAACATCACCGAACACATTTATTAAAACGTAACTTTTTAGTTTTCGCCATGTTCCATCTGCTAACATGGAGGAGGTAGGGGTTTCTATACTACAGACAGCCACCAGGGGGCAATCAAGATGGTATGGCTTCACTTTTGGGAGCTTTAATATCTTTATGATTCACATCAGCTACAAACAGAGCAACACAAAGCAAACGTCAATAAACAACAACAACAACAACAACAAAGAAGGACGTCTCATGGACACTGTGTGACAGTGAAGAGGAAGCTTGTGACCTGTCCTCAGTCGCTCTGACGAACCACAGCTCAGACGACGGTCTCTCAGCCTCGGTGACGGACGCAGTCGCCCTTGCTTTCGATCATAAAAGCTCCAGTGACGTGTTTGTGGGCGACTCCGATGAAATGTCTGACGTTGTGATCAGCATGTGAGACAAACACACTCGTGAACACCGAGCTTCTCCTGGTTCTGTGGAGGACTGGGCTTTCATGTCAAGGCTTGTGGGTGATAAAGGTTTTTATACGGGGGTTTATTACCCAGCAGTATTTTGCTCTGTCATGATTTAGACACGTGGAGCATCTCAACAAGCGAGTTTGAGGTCAAGCGAATCCATTTCCACACGTCCGTCCTCGTGCTTCTTTCTCCTCCGAGTCCAATCTAACGTCGTCTTCTCGTCACGTTTCTGTCGTCTCTTTATCTCACGCAGGAAACGAAAAGTGACACCAGATATTCTGTCGCTTCGAATTTGATAAATCTGCATTTTATCTCCAATAAATCAAGTCTTAAATTCACAGTGAGAGGTTTTGAGTTAAGTGAACAAATGAATCCATTCACGTGGATGATATGATGATGAAATGTTTAAACACATGTCAGAGCTGGCAATGTCAAAACTACAGAAAATAAAATGTGAGGCCGACTAAGTGGAATGACATCGTCACAGCTCGAGTCTTCCTCTTCATCTTTCCTGTTTCTTCATCTTCTTCATCTCTCTTATCTGTGTGTGTGTGTGTGTGTGTGTGTGTGTGTGTGTGTGTGTGTGTGTGTGTGTGTGTGTGTTTGTGTGTGTGTGTGTGTGTGTGTGTGTGTGTGTGTGTGTGTGTGTGTGTGTCTGTGTGTGTGTGTGTACGTGTGTGTGTGTTCTCGTTCCCAGTACATGCAGAAGCAGTGCATCTGTGTTAAATCTTCCATCATCATTCGACCTCAGTGAAAACGACTCCAGTCGCTCATCCTCAGATTCTTCAGCTAAACTCTGTCTCTGTCAACTTTCGGCCGATTTACTCGTTTCGTTTGTTAAATTTCAGTCTGTTAATTCTTGTGCCGAAGAATCGCTCAGATTAAAACATGAAGCTAATTTGCTTCATTTGATTTATGTGTTTGTGTGAACCTGCTTTCAGACCTCAGCTGACGTCCAGTCAGTCGGTTGATACACCGATGTAGTTTGAGGGAAGAGGACCCATGAACATCGAAGTTACAGCGATTTCGCCCTAAAAAAGCCCAATAGGGAAATGCAAGTCCTTCGACATACAATAGGGCCTCCCACCGCTCGGTGCTCGGTTCTTTCAAACCCATTCATGTCAGTGTAATTATAGATTTCTGTCTTTACAAAGTGAGAAATTAATATGTGTGATAAAGGAAGGTCAGTGTTTGATTGACAGCTGATCTCTGTGCGGAGCAGAAACGTCACCACGACGTAATTTGATCAACAAACATGGAGACAAAAGAAATTAAAGATTTAAACACAGAATCTAAATCACTGCTTTTAATGACTCAAGTCTATTTGAGTTTACAGAACTCAACTGTGGATCTAAAACAATAAACTCCAGCATAGAGAGGCTGAGTGAATGTGGTCTGGACTCTGTGGAGGAGAATCATGGTGTCAGAGACGCTGTAGAAGGACAGAACACCTGCACTGTGATCCAGGTACACTCCGACTCTGGAGGACACAGGACCTGACACTAGAGTCGTGATGCTGTTGTAATAAAAGTTATAACTGTTTCCATTACAATATAATGACCAAGATTTATCATTGTATCCAAATAAACATTCATGTGATTCTCCTGCTCTTCTGATGTTCTTGTATGTGACTGCTACCCAAACTCCTCCTCCCCCCCCCACCTCCACCTCCCAGTAACAACGTCCAGTCAGACTCTCTCTACTCAAGACCTGACAATAAACAGTGAATCTGTCTGGGTGATTAGAATAAGACTGATCTTCACACATCCATCTTACTTTTCTGTTTCCCTCAGATAATAACAGCTGTCTGTTTGCTGTGTTTGGATCCAGTGTGATTTCCTGTGAATATCTTAAGAAGTCAGCTCTGGTCTCTGGCTCTGGTTGTGGCAGTTAAACATCCACTTGAGACACAATCTGTAAAATCTCTGTCTCTGTCTCACTCAGAATGTCCTGTAGTCGACCTCTGACCTGTGACAGAGCTGCTGTCACGTCCTCAAAGTCCCTCAGAGGACAGAACCTGATGCTGGATGAATGTGTGAAAAGCAGCCAAGAGCAGTTCATCAAAGTTTAAAACATGTCACTTCCTGTAGCCAGCAGGTGGCGCTGTAATGATGAGTCAATATTGATATGGATCTGATCAGCGCTGGACTGTGAATGTGTGAATGAAGTTTGAGGCTGAAAGAACAATGCACAAAGGAGTTATAAAAAATCCCTCCTTTTTTGGCGAATCATCAAAATGTCACGCCACGGTCACACCGTGTGATGAAATCATTTATACCGAGGTGGTTGATATATCCATCTTGTTGAGATGACATTCACCGAATTTGAAGTTGTTCTAAGCCCAAGGACAAGTTCATCGGACTTATTTGTTTGTCATGAAAAGACAAAGGTCCCTATCCAAAATGGCGGGCTTCCTGTTAGGCTTTTCTCATTGCACCTTTAGACTTTTTTTTTTGTCTAGTCTTAGTGATGGCGAGATGAAGCTTCATGAAGCGTTGAAGCCTTCCATCCAATAGGTTCGCTCATTTGCTGTACTGCGCCATCAAGTGGACATTAAATGTAAATGTAATTATTATGACACCATGGATTTGGTGTGTGATGCCAATACATAAACGATTTTTATTAATATGGTGTCTGTCTTTATCATCAAACGTGGAAGTGGAAACAAATTAGTGAGAGGGTTGTGATGTGAATGTTCTTGTGTTACTGGTACTTGTTAACAGTGCTGGGTTTCAGGCGGTTTCTTTTTTTTGAAATAATTTCGCCTGCTTTTAGAAAAGATCCTTTCACAGGACACAGATGAAGCTGGGGTACGAAGAAAAGATACCTCAAGTTTGTACAAGTTAATACATGAATTCTACCCCCCACACCCCCCCAATACTCTAGAATATATTGCAAGCAAATAAAGTCCCAAGACAAATGCAAGTACATGTGTGTGTGTGTGTGTGGGGGGATCCGTTGCGTTTCACGGCCCCTTTTATTTTGAATCGCACACCAAACCACTTTCTGAAGCTGTCACGTGGTTCGGCCGGCTCACGAGGCTTCGAACCTCATCACATACGTCATCAACACAAGCCTCGATACGCGCTTCACAAAAATCAACCTGGATTACTCGACACGGGAGGGCACATCACTAGTTATGATACACCTGGGCTACGATTTTTGTGAAGATCGGTGAAAGCTAACTGAGGGGCTAGGGCCCGAATTATCAACTGAAACATAAGTCAGCTAAAGTACACAGAGAGATGATGTTACATATTAACATCAGAGTAATTATACGATATATTTGTTTTATTATATATATATATATATATATAAGTTAAACTGTTCACATCAACTCAAACAGTTTGTGCTTTGATGTCGGTCGAATGACATAAACAACAGTCCTTAGATCCTTTGATCCGATGTCACATTTCAAACTCAGGATTCTAGATCAAAGCCAATCGACTCTCATATAGAGGAGCAACAGGTCTCATGAGTCGTGTCTCAGCATTAGAAGACGACAGCTGCATGAGATTCTTCTCTCTGAAAACGTCCTTAAACCGCGACAGACGACCGTTAGTAGACCAACGCTTCACGGCTCAAATACTTCTTTCCTCAATTCCCTGGAAGGTTCTGGAGGTTCTGTACGTGAGACCACAGAAGAATCCAAGTCTGTTACGAGATGTTAAATGTGCTGCAGAAGCTGCTGCAGCGTGGACTGAGGGAGCATTTATTTATTTTATTTTGGGAAAGCTAGCAGCATGTGTGGAAAACTCCGAGCCTGGATCGATGCACACTCTCCCCACAGTCTAAATTGGATGGCCGGGGATTGATTCCTCTGAGAGCTCAGCGCAGAGCTCCGTGCAGCTGAAGGAACCTGCACCACACAACCACACACACACACACACACACACACACACAAGCACACACACACTCTGAACCTGCGCTGCATCTCAACTCCCCTTCATCACGTAATGCGCTGTGTGGCCAGACACCTGGATCCTCCACGGGCTGATCTCGATAATGGATCTGCAGCTCTGCAACACTTGACCCTGAGTGTAAGTCTGTGTGTAGGTGCAAGTGGTCGTTTGTCTGGAAAGGCCTGCACCGTCAACTCGGCAGTTCTCTGGAGGAGGGAGTGCACACACACACACACACATACACACACACACACACACACACACACAGAGAACACACACATACACACACAGGTGTTGTTACAGTCCCACATGTGAGTGACTTCACTGCACCACTGCAGCATCTGCACCACCTGCTCACACACTTTGTTCACTCTTCAGCCAGTGGAAAGAAATCTGAGACGAAGCCGTTCAGCCGTCGCACACTTTCCTCTTCTCGCTGCAGGCTTCTCGAGCCGGATGATTCCTGACGTGAATATCTTATATCAAAACCACACACTTTAACAGGGCTGGAATGGTGGTACAGTGGTTTGTTCTCGGTGTCGTTTAGTGGAGTTTGGGATTTCCTCTCAAGAACTAAATTTAAAAAATGTTAATCGTCGTCCATCTTAATTCACAGTGGATGGTTTTCACTCGTTAAACAACAAACTGAAGTGATTCACGAGGTTTTGTGTTAATATTTATTTATATATCCGTGTCAGACTCTCAGAAGGAACAGCCTCAGGATGCTTATTGAATTTGTGGGTAAACATAGATGAAGACAATGTTGATCCAGAACATTTCTAATCATCATCGTGATGCCTCAGATTTTCTCTCTCTGCCTCAGTGTTCATTTATCCTCATTATACAGCAGCTTCACCTCCTGCAGATTAAGAATAAACATGATGGTAAACGTGGGAAAATCCCACAAACCAAACAAGGAGCCAGGGGACTTTTTCAAAAGAAGTACATCCAGCCATGTGCATTAGCGCCTGATGTCCATGGAAAACAGCACATTCATCGAATCACAGGGGCATAAATTAACATTATGATCATGAGTCGTCCTGTTGGGGGACAGAGAGATAAACACAGATGATATATCCAAGAGAAGAATATATGACAAGGCCTTGTTTATTAAGCTGCAGTGTTGAAAGTGGTGGAAGAAGGTAAAAACACTTTTCCTTGAACATCATTAGGAGCATTTATCGTCCTCTGAGTTCAGAAATGAGGTGAAAAGCCTGAAAATCTGTTGTTAACGTCTGTGAGAAGTGATTCCTCCCTGATTCTGTGGAAACACCTGATAGTGTCTGTGTCTCTCAGCTGAGAGCGGATCCACCAGCAGAGTCGTTATGTCGACTCCCTGCTCGCTGGTTACCGCAGCGTGCAGCCGTTAAGGCCTGGGTTTGTGGCTCTGACATTTAAATACACACACAGTCCTCTGAGGTTGAAGCGTAGGTTCTGGGGAGCTGGTTTTTATTCCTATCTGCTTCCTGGATCCATGACCAAACAACCATCACATCAGTTTTCAGACCCGAGCATTGATTTCTGTGGGTTTTGTCCGTCCTGCTGCGACTCCGCTCCTGTCACACACCCCCCCCACCTGGACCGCGGCCTGTCACAAGCTGTTTAGGAGGCGGCATCCGGTGCCGGGCTCTAATCAGCTTCAGGGCCTCCATCGCTCGGCCCCCGGACGCTGACACACTGATACAGACAATCCAATCCCCCCCGCTGCCCGTCACCGCTGCTGCTGCTGACATCTCGGCTTCTCTTTCTCAGACGCTCCTGGGAATAAAACTCGTGGAGTCGATCACACGGTCGGAGGAAATTAAAAGTAGAGGAACACTGATTGGTTTTTGCAGCGGAGCCTCTATCCTGAAACAATCTCCCCGGTCGTATCTAATTTTTTCGGTTTAGTACAATAACTCAGCTGTAAGTGTGTAAGTGCTGTACGTTATTTATACGGGCTCTTCTTTAAAACACGGTAAACTTTTACTTAGACCTTACTTCAGTC
Organism: Limanda limanda; assembly: GCF_963576545.1. Lineage (NCBI taxonomy): Eukaryota > Metazoa > Chordata > Actinopteri > Pleuronectiformes > Pleuronectidae > Limanda > Limanda limanda. Next base: position 2,695,923 of record NC_083649.1, on the reverse strand, counting down.
TTCATTCAGCTGATATATCAAATGTCCAGTTAAACTTTACAATTCAAATAAGGAAACGCACCGAGCAGGAGCTGAACCACGGAGGTGATATGTCCTATAATCCCCTTACCTGTCGTGTATTAATGATGATTTAATGACAATAAATACATAAATATGCAGTTACATAGAGGATGAATGTGACCATCACGGATGAAGACTTATTTGAAATCGACGGTGGTTATTGTACGTTTTCTCGGTAATAACATTTTAAGGTTCAGAACATACAAACAGCACCAGATTATCAAGATTACATTGTGATATAAGTGTAGGATTTCCTTCATCTCTGTGTAATGTTAAGCGTGGTCGTTTATCCTTTAAGAGAAGAAGAGCCAAACTCAGTCTGCTCAATTAAGTATTTATTTAGAAAGCAATGAACAGGTCACAGCAAAGCAATGGGCTTCCAGTACATTAGTTAGTTTTATAACAGCAGTTTTTAGTTCCTCCTCCTCGGAAGTGCGCAGGCACAGTTCATCCTCCTGGCTTTTGGAATGGAATGGAAGTAGACAGGGAGACACTCCCAATGACGTTCCTACTACTCTGATTGTTGCTAGGCAACCTGTTTACTTCATTAAAGGCCTTGACCCAGCAGATGCAATGACGGACAAAGAATATTATCAATTGGAGAAAAGATTATTATGTTTTCTGCTTCATCAAAACAATCCTGACTGTAAACATTCGGATCCTCGAAACCGAAGCAACGAAACAGAATTAAGTCAACAGAGTCGCTCTGTCCGACCTCCAGAACTTTATCAGACAGCTCCTGGAACTCTATATGATGTTGAATGAATCCAAGGGAATAAGCCTTTAATATCAGAAGTTAGAAATGAGAACAAGTGAAAGATTCATTATTAACACTGAGCAGCAACAGTTATTAAAATCATTTGTATGAAGGCATAATATCTAGCCAAAACTACTCCTATCTTTATTTGGTTAAGAGTTCAGTCAACACATAGACTATAGTTCAAAAATTTAAATCCTAACAGTAATCCCACGTGGATCCCGGCTCAGCTCCCGCCTCCCGGTCTCAAGGTCACCGTGGCGTCCGGGGCTGTTGTCTCATAAATCAGGGGCTAACGTAATTGGCCGAGATCGAGTCAGGGAGGCGATTAATTCGCTGGACTCCTCCAGCAGCACTTAAGGTGGCATTACCAACCCTCCAGATGTATTATTTCAATCAGGGACGACTCCGCCGGCTGAGAAGGGGATGAAATAATGGAACGATGCCACCGAGCGCTGCTTGTTTCTTCCTCTCCCTCTGATGAATCTCTCCTTCTCCTGCATGCGCTCTTTCCCTCTGTTCCCTTCATCCTCTTTATCTCCTCATCTCGCTCGCACTCAGCAGATGGTTTAAACGGCCTCGGTGCGGCCTGCAAAGTGCCAGCACCTCCTCCGATTTACCGTCTGATCGCACACTACTGTACACGTGAAGAAGAACTGAGCCGCCTCTCGACCTCCATCGCTCACTTCCCCCCTCAGCTCGGCTGCCGGGAAAAATACGTGTGATGTAAAAATTGTTTTGTTACACACATGCTTGGGAACAATATGTGAAATCTAAGACAAACTGCAACGTCCTCTCAACACAGTGTTTTTATACTGCAGCTCATTCTTCTTCGGGTTATTTGCCGGCTCCAGAGGCGATTTCCACCGGTCGAGGTGATTTCCTGCAGGACCTGGTGAATTCAATGTGTCGCAGCTGAGCCTTCAACATGTTATTAAGGGAACATGGTTGCGTATTTAACAGGGAACCTCTGATCACATGTATGAAGCTTTCAGAAACCATTCATCCGCTGTACTTCAAACTGGGCAGGTGTGTTGCTGGGAGTCAAGGGAGGTGCACTGGTGAATTGGGACATTTTGAATAAACGGGCGAATGCAGGTCGGGACTCTGAGAAGAGACGTCATCAATCATTCGTCATAAGAAGAACGAGATCAGAGCTGCAGCTGAAAACAAGACGTCAAGTGTCTTATTCCCTCTCCTCTCTTGGTGGATTTCGTCTCTGTGCTGGTTGGTCTTAGTTCCCCAGAGTCCAGCTCCCTCTGCTCTTCAGGTGGAAACCTTCCCAGAAGTGACTGCATTGAGGGAATCTCCTTAATTCCCTCGAGCAGTTTGTTGAAAAGGTGCAAATGACCCTTTTCCATTGATTTGAAGCGCACTGCTTCTTCTTCAGGGTCAAACTTGAGTTCCTCTGGTTAATGTTTTAACCTTCCCTTCATCCTTTGTGTGTTTGGCTGTGAGCCGTCAAACGGAAAGAACTCTGCATTAATCGGTGTATTTATCAGCAGTGAAAGTCGTCCAGGTTGTTATGAACGATTCTTAAAAGAAAGCAAACGTCGGATGTATTTACCGACACATTAGTTCACAATGAAATCAAGATAATATCCAAATGTAATTAGTTGCACAGCCTGATGTAAACATAGTTAGAGGTAGTTAAGGTAGAATAAATAAAATCCTCTCGCTCTCTCTCCTCCTCCCTCCTTCTCTTCTTTGCTCTCTCGTCTCTGTCTCTACAAATTGTTGCTCCCCATGGCTCTCCCTTTGAATTAAGCAATTTAACTGATTGCAATTACACACTGTCAAGGGCTCTCACATCACGTTGATTGAATTACAATTTTAATCCACCACCACCCCTTAACAAATTTCCTTCCGATTCACACAATACGGCAGGAGTCGGTTGCAATATCCCTTAAAACCAACTTTGATGTTTTTCCTCCTGGAAACTGCGTTGTGTCTTTTTTCCTTCCAGCAGGAAATTGAGTTCCCGGCAGGAGAGTGTCTCCTCGGTTCAGTCATGGCTGATCACAATAAACCCTGATCCATCATGAAAGGGCAGCGTCACCCTGCGGGATACAGTATTATGTGAGTGACATTTGCGCCCCCATGCTCCCAGTTTGCTTTCAGTTTCCAGCTCCTGCTCACAATTATCTTTATCGTCATTTAGTTCGACACAATCTCCGAGGAGAGGAAATTACATTTAGAGCCTGCAGTGTAATTTCTGCTTCTCGCAGAGGAGACAAACACATCCTGAATCACACTCTTCATTACACAAATGCGCGGCTGATTATAAGTCTCATGACAAAGAGCTGATGATCCATAGATTTGCTCCGGGGAACATTTGCCTAATATTTGAGCAAAGTCTTCATTTAAATAAGCTTAGTGTTAAATGCACAGATTGTTTTGCCTCAAGAGCTAAGTCAAACATTTATACTTTTATGAAGAAAAGAGAAAAACCAAAGTAGATCAGATGGTCACAACCATTCAATCCATTATGTTCCAGTGAATAACCAGTGGCCCACGTAAGCAGGAAGTCGAATTCTGGAATAAATGTTTATACGCAGAAAAAGTGAAAATCCAAAACTCGTCCCTCTTCTGTCACTGGAAGAAAAAAAGTTTTCCTGAATTCAAACCTGAATTTCCCATGAGCTGAGAGTCGCATCAGCTCCTGGTGCTCGAGAGACCTTTGACTCGTCCAGAGCAGCTCCTCTTCCTCCTCCTCCTCCTCCTCTTTCTCCTCTTCCTCCTCCTCCTCCTCCTCCTCTTTCTCCTCTATCTACTCCTCCTCCTCTTCCTCAGCTCCACACAGACCACTGAAATAACGAGCCTGAACGTTTGAGTCCTGCTGGTGGCTCAGACTGCAGACAGAGCTGGACCCACTGAACAATGGACAAAGATTTATTTTGACGGTTTTTAAACACTTTATATCCTGTGATGACACAACAAACTTAATTTGTGCTAAAGTATATTTAATAATCATCTAATCATGAAGATCTGTTTGCTTTTCACTTTCCTGTCTTGTTTGCTCCTCGAGGATCCGGCTGTTGTTTTCTAACAGGAACACGTTAAGAAATCGATTTGTTATATTATAATAAAGATGGAAGTCGAACTGTGATCTCTGTTGTGACCTCTCAGTTTACAAATATAACAAATATTAATAGCGATAGAAAACATACATATATTTTTTTTTGTTAAAGGAGAAGTATTCTTAAAAAACATTTGTTCTTACAAGAGGTCGTTATCTATTGTCTTCCCTGACCTGCCTGTGTGTGTGTGTGTGTGTTTGTGTGTGTGTTTGTATATGTGTGTGTGTGTGTGTGTGTGTGTGTGTGTGTTGAGCTGATACTGGCTGTAAGCAGGTGCTCAGGTCTCCTTGGTTTGAACTTGACACTCGCCTCATGAATCAATCTCCACTCCAGGGTTATCTGGCAGTAGTGTGGACAAATGTGTGTGTGTGTGTGTGTGTGTGTGTGTGTGTGTGTGTGTGTGTGTGTGTGTGTGTGTGTGTGTGTGTGTGTGTGTGTGTGTGTGTGTGTGTGTGTGTGTGTGTGTGGTGGGTTAAGAGTAGCCAGAAAGGTATTAACTTCTGATTGATTCATTTGGCTCTAATCCACCTCCCACTGAAAGGAGTCTCTCTCTCTTTCTCTCTTTTTGAAACATTATTCACTCGATATTCTCTCTGACGTCAGAACTGGACACGAAGGTGATTTAAAAAAGACTCTGTTTCAGATCCTCTCCACTTTATTAATGACCTCGAGTGAGTCTGACGTCCCGTCTCCTGCAGCCGGAACAGTCACTGCTCCTGTTTTAAATCAGTACTTCCAGCTTTGGCTCATTATAATGAACAAAATTCTCTATTCACCAGCACACGATTTGTTAAAATGCCTTTTTAGTGTTTTATTCAAACCTGTTTCTCTCTGAACATCACATCTGGAAGTAATGGACTTTAGAAGTCGATATAGATCTTCATCAAACCAATTATTCGTTCAGTTAAAGTTGTCGAAAGTTAGGAACTGGTCGATTGTAGGATTCTGCAAATTATGTACGAAGCTCATTAGAAAGTTTATGACCAACTATCGACCAACAACCCAGAAAAGATTTCAAAACAGAGAAAGCTATTAGAAGTTTAAAGGAACAGATCGAGATTCAGAACCAAATTGATGGAACGATGCATCAGAGAAACCAGAGAATCTAAAACAATCATTAGATATAAACTATTAAAGTTAGTATGTCGAGGAAATACAATGAAATGTGTTAATTAAGTTTTGTTTTGTTGTGACAGGTGAATGATTGTGTGAGCTTCTTTTGTATAAAAGGAATTGTAAATCAGGAAGCTAAAAAGAAACGTGGGGGCTGCAGCTATTTACATTTTTAATTTTACTTAATTATTGTTTTGTTTTGTGGAAAAGGGGCAGATTATATGAGATAATTCTTCTTTCTGCTCCTTTTCATTCAGGATTTTATTTGCATTTAGATTGTTTTATTTGGTCAATTAATGACAAACTTTTATTAATATATATATACACATTTTTTGGGCTTAATTTCTGGATATCGGGAGGAAGTGGAGATGCCTCCTATAACAGGTTCGGGACTGACGGGGGTAATTTAACCTTATCTCACTCTGACCACTCGCACTTCTCTGAAAGCAGCAGAAATAAATTCACTTTCCAAACTCGTCCTCTGAGCAGAGCGGCTCCGTTCAGCTCCACACTCTCTGCAGCAAACTGATGAAGAGGAAAATACAGGTTGTGTTTTTTATCATCTTGAAGAAACTCTTACTGAGCAATTATCAGGCTGAAGAGCGAGAGAGAGAGGAGAAGAGGAGAGGAGAGGGGAGGAGAGAGAGAGAGAGAGAGAGAGAGAGAGAGAGAGAGAGAGAGAGAGAGAGAGAGAGAGAGAGAGAGAGAGAGAGAGAGAGAGAGAGAGAGAGAGAGAGAGAGAGAGAGAGAGAGAGAGAGAGAGAGAGAGAGAGAGAGAGAGAGAAAGGGCAATTATAGTTAATTATCTGGAGTTCATGTGTGCACACTGTACACAAGTGTTTGGAAATTAGTGTGAGTCACTTATCCATTAGATACAGTCTTTGTGAGGCTGCTTAAGTGTGTGTGTGTGTGTGTGTGTGTGTGTGTGTGTGTAGTTGTGTTAAGACGCTGCTGACTCACTCCTCGTTCTCAGCCTTATTTTTAACCTAATTTCCGTCGCACACATCTTCAGAAAGACGTTGATTCTTTCATCATCATTCGAAGTGATTTTATCTGGAAATCTCAGATCATCACAAAACATGTCACCTTTTAGATCAGTGGATTTTTATTTAGTATTTATTTCCAGTGCAAAGAAACGTGTGTGTGTCTGTGTGTGTGTTTGTGTGTGTGTGTGTGTGTGTGTGTGTGTGTGTGTGTAATTGATAACTGAATTGCATCTGGGTCATCTGGAGAGGAAGTGATGAACAGAACGAGGCTGGACGGAAGGAAGGAGGGAGGAAAAGGAGCAGAGGGGGTGAAGAGAGACATATTATATTATACTAATATTCAATTTAATATTCAATATACCACACACCTTATAAAGATCAATGATTGGTTAATCTCAGTAAACTTGATCTTGTCTCTCATCTTATGGGTTGGATTTCTGGAATAATACTTTTTTTAGCTCCATGACGTCATCTTCTTATTCTTATTTCAACTAATGCGACTTTTAGACCATATTTTCTTGACCTTGACCCTAAGTTAGCTTTTTTAAAACAAGATATTTTTTCCATTTTTAGCTTTTATTGCTCGGTAAGGATTTAGACTGACCTCTCGGCTGCTGCAGAGGATTCCAGCCTCGACCTGCACCTGCAGTGGTTTCATCAGCTGCTGCTCAGGTTAATGAAGACGAGTCTGACACGTCAGGAGCTGCAGGGAGTTCTGCTCTCAGGTCGTTTGGTGTCACTCTTTAAGACCAGCTGAGGCTCTGATGAGAGGCTTGACAGGAACCAGTTAACGACTGGGAGGAGACCACAGTGCTCACCAACCAGACTCCACATCCCAGCAGGTCCGGTTTGAAGTGAAATGTAAAGTAAAAGCTGCTCAATCTGCACCAGCGACTGTAAATCACCAGTTTGATCTATTTTGTGGGACTTAATAAAAAATGCAGCTTGTGTAGCTCAGTTGCAAACATTTCATTATTCTTGCATCAAATCCATCGGATGGAACAGACATTTATTGTCGTAACAGGATGTATCATTTTAACTGTGATGATCCTATGATGTCTTTTCTGTTTTATTTCCTTTCTTACATTTTGACTAAATACCTGCAAAATAATGAAGTACTTCATATAAACCTCAGTGGCTGAACATTCTTGTAGCTGTGTGACCTCATGATGGAGTCAGTGTTTTCACTGCGAGCACTGAGCCTCACTCACGGCCAAGGTCCCGTTTTCTTTAATGCGATACTGAAGATTTAGGGGAAATAAATTGTCTCTTCAGCTGAATTCTTCTTCCAGAAACGTCTTTATTTTACCTTCAGCAGGCGAAGAGCCGGCTCTGTTTTTAATGTCAGTGCTTCAGACAAAGACAAAATCAATAATGTACTTTAAAAAGTTTGAATCCTTCTCTCCTGAAACTGATCGTCGATTCCACCCTTCAGCTTCCAGCAGGGAAACAGCAGAATGCCAAGCAGCTCTACGAGATAACGTGGGAAATATTAACGTCACATTTATGAGAAATCACAGTTTTCATGAGCTATTAAAAACATTTGCATACAGCGGCTGATTTTTGTCACTTACTAAAATATGAAACAGCTTTAAATCCTGGTTTTAATGTGAATTTCAACGCTTTTTAATTTGTAGATTATTACATCTTGAGACCAAACAAACAACAGGATGAAGGACAACATGAATCTGATGAAATGCTCATTGAATTATATTTAAATAAGAGAAACTCAAATCTATTCAACCCAGATCCCATTTTCTTTCTTTACATTCATAAACGGCCGCTTTGCCCGAGGACACGACTTCATTAGCATTTTGCCGAACAGTAAATCTGCTCAGTGAACGTCATCCACATCGATTTCCTCCTGATTAAAGGTGATTTAGATGAAATGGGATCGTCTCTCTTTCTCTTTTTCTACAGAGGAAAGTTAGTAATTATTCATTAACCTGCTGACAAGTGCTCTGAACATGCGTCATTAACATTTTCCCAGTTATGATCCCGCAGCCTGACTGGCAGTGGGATATAAAACACCCCCCCCCACTTGCCGCTCTCCGGGATGCGAGGCAATTAAAGAACAATATTTCTCCCTCTCGTGAAGTAGGTCGCGGCTAATTGCATTTGACGATGAAAATACTGCGGCGCCGACTGCATGCGACGCCTGTCACAACCGCTGTATTAATAAACATGAGGACAAAACGCCCGTGGAGTCGCTTGATGTCTTCTACAACTCAGATTGTTCGTTTATGCGGCTTCTGATGAATTGAAAATGCAGATAAATCTTCAATAAACTGTGATGCATGTTTTGTATAGTGTATTTCTCGGTGATTAAGAGTAAAACAAGACAAGTTGCAATATATAATGAAAGAGTTAATAATGTGGTGGCCTTTAATTGAGGTATGGAAGAAGACACAGGCTGGATACGTGAGCTCTTGGATTAGCCTGCATGCTAATACACTGTGTAAAGCAGTAAAAACTATGTAAAGTATCATTTTGGTCCAATCCATCAAACCATTATGCTGATACGGTTATAAAAATGAGTTTTATCTGAAGCTAAAGAGACATTAGAAAGTCTTTATTCATAAATGATCACCTGATTTAATCTTGATTATCCCCAGTTACGACAGAGGAAGCAGAGGTATTATCCTTTTTTATATTCTCTCACTCATCCAGGTAATATTTCCAAAAGATTAAAATCTGTCTGGTGAAAGAACAGAAAATCCTTATTGCAATAAAAATACGAAATGTACATTGAGAAAAAAAATGACCTGCGGCGAAAAAAGAGCAAAACCAATGAGTTGAGAAGCAAAAAGTAAAAAAAAAACATGAAATCAGCATCGGACAAAACTGCTTTTTACAGATTGTTTAACTTGAATTAACTGGGAACATTTTAAGTCCTTCTTTTTAATTCCTTCAGTTTATTAAAAGCCTCCAAATATTAATTCTAGAAATGATCATCTGAGGCCTTATCGCTCTTAACACTGAGTCTTTGTGAAGAACAGGTTTTAGACTCGAGCTGAACTCTGGATAATCTCCTGAAGTTCAACCTGAACACAAATATCAAGACAATATTTGGATTGTTCTCGAATTAGCACAAGTTTCTTACCTTGTTTACTTTTCGTGGGTTTGAATAAAACTTTTGGACTTAATTCACTTTTCCAAAGGGAAGCAAAGAAAGAGAGAGTGATCTGAAGGCTGTGAACACACACACACACACACACACACACACACACACACACACACACACACACACACACACACACACACACACACACACACACACACACACACTCTCTCTATTCTAACAATCTCTGTCTTTTGTGTTATGAATGTGTCGCTGAACGATCGCCCGGCTCAGATCCGTTTAGAGTCGCTGTTCCACAAAAGACGCTCTTCACTTCCGAATGAGGAGAATTATTGTTGATGTTTCAAATCAATGGAAAACTTTTTACGGCCGTGTGAGTGTTTGTGTGCTTTTCCAGGTTTTCAAACTTAAACGTTTCCAGAGTTCTTCGATTAGGCGTAACCATAGCAACAGGGATGCATCTCAATACTAAAGCGCTCAACCTATAATCAACATTTAACCAAAGCTACAATCTTTCTCTCACCGGAACCTGTCAGATTCAGAAATGTAGCATTTTCCTTCACGTCCAGTTCTCTGATGTATGATTATTACACTTTCCCATCAGCCTGAGCTGCACTTACACTTCAGTGCTTATGATTTGAAGTAATGCAAAGACTCATATTGATCAGAGGTCGTGAATCCACCGTCCTGGTGGTGATGGTCAGCAGCTTCTTCATGTTCCTGCTCTGCACCTGCAGCTGCTGTGACTCAAAGAGATTTGTGATTATTTCCATTCTTCATGCTGAACTTCACAAACTCCTCCTGTGGATTGAAAGAAATCAAATGTGCTTTCGGATTTTGGAACTTTTCAAAGCTCGGTAAGCTTCAAGGAAATGAAGGACAACAAAAGAAAGAGGAAACAGAAACCAAAAGACGCGGCAGTCATCTGCCCGGCTGATGGTCGGACACGTCCTGTCTGGGAAAGGTCTCATCTGAGCTTCTGACAGGATCTGCTTCACTTCTCCTCTTGTCTCTTCCGTCAGTTTGTTCTTTAAATCTCAGCTTCGTCCCACGGGAATAACTTCATATACATCTCATCCAGCGCAGAGCGATTCTGACTCTCAGGCACAGACCTGAAGGTCACAGATCGGTAATTATTAAATTCTTCCTTTTGTTATTAACCTTAACCACCAGACTGTAACCTTAGACCCTTAAAGCCGTGCTCACCATACGACTGGATATTGCAGGACGTTCTTTCGAAAGTGTTGGAAGTTTTCTTCCTGTCGGAGGAGAACTTCGACCACATCCCGTTTTTCTTACATCCGCTCAAATCCCTTGAAGCAGCTCTTCTCTCCCAGCGCCGTCCCTCCCTCCTCCAGCCTCCTGTTCTCCATCGATCCTCATCACACCGCTCGTCCACTTCAAGTGCGTCTTCATTTCAAACCCATCTGCTAATCAGAGCGACCTGAAGAGGCCACCCGCTCCCTGCTGAGCTCGGCAGAAACGAAAACCGCATTTCAGGCCCCTTGTCTAAATGAAGACGAACTGGGGTCTTTACAGCGCGAGCAGCCGATAAAATCATAAATCATGTTACGTTAGTGTCTGTTTTATTTAGCAGATATGTATCCCCCTTCCTGTGTTAACTGAAATGTGTCAGAAGAGTATTTGTGTCACTGGTGCACTGGTGGAGCAGTGAAGAGAACACAGAGGAGACGAGGTTTGAGATAAAGGTGAAATCGTCTCTCACAGTCCGGCTCATCACACACAGGAAGTCGGTCTGAGAACAGGCGGAAATCTGAGGTCCCAAAATAAGAGCGTGGTTCAGACACGGTAAAGCAACACTTGGTAAAATCTACAGATGATTTCCCAGCTGCTTGAGTCCCACTGTGATGTCATCAGTCTTTAAATGTGGCCTTTGCATCATTTAAAGGCTCAGTAGGTTTCTGGATCCTCTCCTTTTTCCAGATCCATTCCAAAACATTTTCATCCTTGGGTCGTGCCACATCCCTCCACCACGTGTTATTGATATCGGTGAAGAAGAACTGAGGATGAAAACATGAGGAGGCAGGAAGTGATCTGACAGGTCACATGTGTGCAGCAGTTCATTGGAACCACAAACTGAAATTACACAAAATTATAGAATTGACAAAAGGCAAAAATGTGCAGAACTTAGCAGGAAGTTACTGCCGCTTCAAATTCGATCAAATCTTGATTAGAACTAGTGACATGAAACAATGATATCAGCAAAGCAATCATCAGATTTAGAAATATAATAATTTATAATACAAACGTGAGGTTGATATGTGAGACTGAGCGACAGCAGCTGATTTGTGTTGTTTGTGATCACAGCTGCTTCCATCGACTCAGCATGTGAGTGTTGGGCTGATGTGCCGACTAATTACACATTAAACACATCAATATGCTGCATTATTAATCGGAGGCAAACCGTGAGTCATTCAGCAGCTTCACTGATCTTCTATTGAGTCGACTCATACACATATTGATCAATGTGTTTTTAGAAACAACTGCTTTTATCGAGCAGCTTTGACTTTGTTGTATAAAGATTCTGCTTCCTGTGAAGAACCACATGTGGGTTTTAGAAACGCAGCTTGTGCAGTGATTTCAGGTGAGCTACACACACACACACACACACACACACACACACATTGTTGTTCCATGTGCTTTGTGTAGGTGTGTGTGTGTGCTTGTTAATGGTCGCGGTGGGTCTCACCTCTTCCTTGTGATGTGGAGTGCTCATCCAGACAAAGTGCAGGACTCACGGTGTCTCGCTGTGTCTCTAATGGCCGCTCGCTGCCGCTCACTTCTCTCAACTGACCTGAAAACACAGAGCTCACTGACGCCTGCTGCAAACACGGCACATCATTTCTACAACTGACTTCAACTCTCTCCATTTTGGAAATGAATGGGGCGTCTGTGATGGTGTGGCCTTAAAACGCAACATTTATTAAAGTATTAAAAACTGCTGCCTGGGCGAATGTGCCACCAGGCGAGCTAATGGGCACACGGAGGTTTGAGACTCCTCCTGAAACGGCCTCAGCTTCAGTCCAGATCCAGGACAGATGAAATGTGTATTTTTTATTTATATCAAGGGTAGAAACATAGATATAGTTTCATTAAATCAAATTAGAAGGTTTAAATTTGTGGTGAAATACCTTTTCTCTGCGTAATTTTCATACACTTCGTTATTTAAACTTCTTATTTATCCAGGGAACATGAACTGCACCTGCATCACATCCACACATTCCCACTCTCTCAGAGCAACTCGCAGCTGCTGCAGATTCACTGGAGGAGTTGCCCTGGGGCTTATTAGGTGGGGAGTGAAACTAATTCATGTAATTTACCCACATTTTCCCCACTACACCAGAAATTTGAACCGGTAAGCAACTCCTGAGCCACTGGTTCCTGATGGAAACGCTGCAGAACTCTCCAGAGCTTCATCAGCGACTGGAAGCCAAAGCAAACCAGAGGAATGAGTTTTAAACTGTTTGCACCTTCACTTCTGAACCAGCTGAGAAATATGTTTGAATTAGTTCACATGTTTCATTTACGTTCTACACTGTGTTGGTGTCTTATACATTTTTCAATCTTCCACTTCATGTACATTTGACCACAGAGATGTTTCATTTTTACACATTTCTGCATTTTAGAGTAATGGCTTGAATACGAAACCTTGTCCAACTTCAATGATGATGATGTTTGTCCAGACTCTTCTCTCATATGAGACATAGGAGACAATCAGTACCAGTGGGAGACAAACTGGAAGGTTGCATGTTTAAAGTTTCGATAAAGACAAGAGCACACACCTCCACAAGGCTGATGTCCCACCTTGACTTTCTGAGTCTCTCTGTTTAACCAGATCTACTTCTTCCTCAGGTCGTGTCCCATCCCACAACAAGGAGGAGAATTCAGCTCCTGCTAAAAACCTCCTGTTCCATGAACAAGGAGCAATAACAAGAACAACTCCCATAACCTTTTGTGTATTTTAAACTTAAAATAACCTCATGTGTGAACATTTTGGGAATTTGTCTTGGTCCAAAGTTCTTCAGCAGCTGCAGAACTTTGTGTAACAAACCACCAACAACAAAGAACGTTACACAAGGACGTATCGGATGTTACAGGTGATCTTGTGTTTGATAAACAGGTCGAACACCTCGACGTGAACGCACCTGATGTGAAGGTTGTGACGCGGCTCAGTTCCATCTTTCCCCCCCGAGCTTTAGGAATAAATCACGTGACTCCAGAGGGCACTTTGGATAACAAGGTTCACTAAAGGTTGGCATGACAACACATCCAGATGACTGTACGCATGAGTGAAGGCCCCGGAAGGACGGGCTGCGTTTAAAATGACAGAGGACGCACACACACACACACACACACAAACACACACAAACACACACACATCCTCTTCATCTATCTCTGTGCTGGGGGGGGGCTCAGGAAAACCACAGTGCTGCTGCTCGCTGTGTCTGAGGTGAACGGAGCAGTGACCTTGTGCCAGATGTAAAACCTCGGGAGGAGGAGGCGGCTCCACGGTCACGTGACACACGTTAGTCATAATTCATCGTGTCGCTCCTGTAAAACTTTATGAAGGTTTTTACAGTTGTCTGCAGGGGACGGATGTTTGGTGGTTTTGCTTTCACGAGGCTTAAGAAACAGACGTGTGAAGTTTGAAGAGACGACGGAGACTCAACATCACACGAGCTGTCAACTACACATCCTGCTTTTAATAAGATGATTATTATAATCATTCACATTGATGTTAGTCCAGTTGTTGTGGAGCATTTAAGATGGATTCCTGCATTCATGTCCATTGGGGTTTTGAGTCATCTGCAAAAAGGTTGTATTCTTTTCTGCTTATACCAAACAAATATGATACTGTTTACGTCTACACAATTATTACAGAAATGCTTTTAAACCCACGAGACTGATGTTATTATTCTCTACACCTGATCAGCCATTCAGTAAAACCCATGAGGTCTACGATTTCCAACAACTCATTAAATCCAATCTTTGAAACGTAAAAAAAACATGTGAGGGAAAAAAAAAAGCAATTTAACAACTTACTGGAAAACCGTTGTTACTCAAGAAAGAAATAACAGAAGCAAATATTCACTGAAATGCTGAAAAAAATCTATGAAACATCTTTAAACTCTCAGCCGGAGTAAAAACCCCACAAACAAAGGAAGGACATGCAAACTCAATGCACACGTGCCACAATATGCACTGCAACTGGCTGTAAAGACCACACAGACATAGAGTTGCTTTTTAATGTTTAATGTATATGCTAGGAAACAATACCTTCATATGGAGACATGTTTACCTGCACATGAATAATTCAAAGGTCCGATATCAGCTCACTCTTTAGCTTCAGTCTCTTTTTGATGCAGTGGTTGGTGTCCTCCTGTTTTTATTGCTCTTCCACTCGTGTTCCGCAGCTGAAATAAAAACTATCCACCATCGTCAGACCGGGCCGTATTTCAGCCCGACCACAGAAACTGTATATTTAACAGATTCTCTTATGCCCTCATAGCATTTTGCCAAGACATAAAGCTACTGAGCTCATCACTTTAAATATGACATTAGGATTATGATGACAGGACCAAGATCTGATTTTTATGGCCGTCCACCTAGCTTAAGTAAATTAGTTTGAACTGTGAGTCTTGGAGGTGTTTGATACTTCACCCTGTGCATATGTCTCATTTAAGGCCCACAGTCAAACTGCCTGCTCCACAGGCTCGGCCATAAACTTTAAAGTCACTTACATTTCCACCTTCTCGGAGAAAAAAGAAAAAGGAAAAATCCATTTGGAGCGAGAGAGAGGGAGCGAGGGGAAGATGGAGTGTGGAGGGGAAACCTGGAGACAGGGAAAGAGTCTCAGCGTGTCAAACCTAAATACTATTATACTTGTTATAATTCATTATTATTTCAGTGACAGGGGTCTTGGTCTGAAGGTGACTTCATTACATTACAGGTTATTGCCTCATATATCAAACTTGGGTGGCCCCAATTTTTCGGCGGCAGAAATGTCTGGCTGACTGTGAAATTGACTGCTCTCCATCACAGAGTAATTAGATCAGGCTGCTGGTTATGTATAAAACAAGAGCAGACAGCGCTCACTGCTCTCCTGAGGCCGGCGGCGGGGGGGCACCACGGGATGGAGATGAGCGGCTCACAGGTGCTCGTAGAGTAGACGTCCTATAGACGTGTGTGTCTGTCTCAGAAGTCACATTAGGGACCGTTGACTCTAAACTTCTTGACTAATGGGGACGAACTGAGGAGCTGCTGCGTACACCGGGCCGGATCAGCGCCAGAACAGAAACGCACATGTGGTCCATAGTCAGGCCAGTTCTAGGGCATCAGTCACATGGTATCTGGGACGGATCAGGAAACGGAGTGTGGCCAAATATGGGCCGGATGAGGAAGAGAGTGTTCGCCAGTCATGGTTCATGTGTTTCCTTCCTGGTTGTGTCTGGCTCACTCATGGCCCAGATCATGCAAACAGGAGCAGGCCGCCCAAGTGCCATCATTGTTGCTTCAAAATATGAAACCATGCTTTTACTTTGAAACAGGTACAGGAAGTGTTGCTTATGTGTTTTGTTTTGTTGCATCGTTGTGATGCAATCGGTCTTCCGATGCAGCCCCTGATTGAGACGCATCTAAAAACAAAACACAAAACAATCCATGATATTATAATATTTGTTTCCTGTCCAATCACTTGTCACCATCTTCAGGTAGGTGAAACAGCACCACCCTCAGGACGGGAGGGACAACACACACTCAAATACAAACGTAAGGTCTTAACGATCTTGTCTGAACACGTGTAAAGTGTTTGTGTTTGTTCCACACGGCCACTCTGAGCTTTTTAAAGAGTCTGTCCTCGAAGGCATTCACAGGAACTTGATGGAAAGAATATTAACAAATAAAATTAAGACCAAAGCTATTGTGTTGCATCCTTTCTTACCTTCTTTCTACAGGTATTGATGAGGGGGGTGGGGAGGATGGGAGGGGTTTCAGTGATGATTCAACAGGTTATTAAAAGCGTTCTGCCTCCCAAATATATGTGGTGACCATTAGAGGAAATATTAAGGCCCTTCTGCTCCGGATTAGACATTCAGCTGTGGTCCCGGCTCCTCGGATGAATAAATAATATCTGAATCACTCAACTGATGCCAGGTCCCAGAATGTGAAGCCTGTGGTATTGACAGAGTTGTCTGACTTCCAACAGGCAAATAGGCACCGCTCGATGTTACCATCAATACACAAACATAACCGGAGCAGGTCTGAGAAACTATTTCCCAAGAAATCCTCCTATTTATTCTCAGTTATCTGTTATTTCATAAAGCTTTCGACGTGTTAATTAAGCCTCCTTCGTAAGCCGCACTAATCAGTGTTTTCTGCATTATTTGACGGTGCACTTGCAGATATGATTGTTCTCCGGCCGACATACAAAGTTTAAATTAGTTTGCGCAGAAACTTCACTCGACTATATTTCCCCGGAGGAAAGCGTCGCCCCAGCAGAGGTTGAGTATCCGTGTTGGTGTGTGTGTGTGTGTGTGTGTGTGTGTGTGTGTGTGTGTGTGTGTGTGTGTGCGTGTGTGTGAGGGAGGAACATGCGTCAATGTGTGTGGTTGATGTGTGTCCTTGCCGGCTATGTTTTCACAAGAAACTCACATTAGCACGAGTAATAAGCAGCCGAACGTCTTGCTGTATAACTCAGGCTCAGTTCAGCACCAGCCATAAAAGCCAGATCGTTAAGTCGGGTTTCCGCTCGGCGCTGACAGAGACATCTTATCTGCAGTGTTTACATGATGTAGATGTTTGTGTTTGGTCATTAATTTTTCAGCAGTGTCTCTCTGGAGCAGCCTTGATCCTCCGTGCTCCATCGAGCTGCCGGTTCCAGAGTCATCAGCCGCCCCGGGAGACTTAAACAGCCTCTTTAAAAAACCACAGGTGGACAAACGTGCACGTTGATCATGATAATATTAATCTTCATTTGTATTGAACACTTCAAAACAAAGGTACTCAGTGTTTTTACAAGTCTGTAAAATGATAAAAAAACGAATGGACTCAATAAAATCAAGCAACCAAAATTCACAGAATGAATAAAATGGAGTGAAATAGAATTGGCGCTCCATAGACAAACAAACCGCTGCCAAGGCTCGACAGTTATTGTAAACAAAAAGATCCATGAATATATTTGTGGGAAATCAACTAAAATGTTTCCCATAAAAAAGTTCTGTCTCACAACATTAAACAAAGAGGAGAAGAAATTCCGACATCTGACAATCGTCGGTATTTACTAAATCCTTCCTCAAAGTTTTACTGAAATACATCCAGTAAGTTTTTGAGTAAGCCGTACACGTAGAAGATCTTCTTCTTCTATCTTCTGATGAGGCCGACGTCGGTGCTGATGAAACAGAAACACTGATCCTTCTTTCTGAGTCTCCTGCTGCTGCTTCACATGAGAAAGACCAGACTCAACTTTCCTTGAGTTCATGTCTGAAGACGACGTAAGAGAATAACAACAATATGTAAAAGTCCTGTCTTGTTTTTGATTCTGACATTTATGCTCCCATCTGTCTCCGTTTTGTGTCATCAGTGTGTTTTATTTTGAAGGCTCACTTCCCTCTGCTCCCTCTCTGTCTCAGCAAGAGAATTAGAGCGACAGCGAAGGCTCCAGGATGATTTAACTCGAGGCCTCGAAACTTCATCTGTAAAACCAACTGACCAACTTTTGAAGAGGTGACCAGAGAAATCAAGGCTGGATCGGTCGGAGGCTTTAAATAACCACAACGACTTTCTGCTCAGGAGAATAAATCTGAGCCAAGTACTTTGAATTAACCTACGCTGTCGATCCTTAAAGTAATGATATCGATCAAACAGCTCTTTTAATGATGGATCACACGAGTGTAATTCTCCGTTAACACTTCGTCAAACCACTTGGACGCCTGACGTTCTGGTTTGTTCTCAGTAGAACCCAACGTGTGTTTGTGGAACCGAGCGGAGGAGCAACTACATTTTATGCCGGTTCTTAAACATCTTTATCCGCAGCATTATTTCCCTATATTTTTGTACCATGTATTTGGTGAAGCACTTTGTAACCATGTTGTGTAAGTTGTGATATATAAATAAAGTTATTATTATTATAAATATAATTATAGATCTGGCTGTTTCTGGTCCACTTGTTGTGCACCTGGATGGAATGTGTGTGTACCACTTGGTGGGCGTGGCCTTCACTTTCTGCTCCTCCTGACCAATCACACACCAGAACCTCATCTCTGTCAATCACCCTCTCACCTGCTGCAGGTATCGAACCCCCGGGTCTGATCAGCAGATCCTCAGAATGTTGTGGTGCCTTGTTGTGCTTCAGACTTGTTGTTGATAACTTGTATTTGTGTGTGTGTCTGCCTGTTTGATTCTCTATACATTTTAATGTCTCGACCTTCATGTAATGATTTGACCCTGAAAACTGAATTTTAAACCATTGATTCTGTGAATCACTTTGTTTAGATCAGTTCCGTACAAATAAAGTTATAATTATCCGAAATGTTTCCATGAGAATGAGAAATCCACAGTGTTTTGAAAGTCAAAGGGACGTTTAGTTTTAGTCGTCTTTTGATTGCATCTGTTTTTTACAGTTAACTTTGCTGCTATAACTTCAAACATGTGATGAAGCAGAAACTCACAGTTTACCAGTCTGTCGATATGTTGGTCACTCGTAATGAATCAGGATTATTCCCATTGTCCTGCCCGGAACACTTGGACCAATCAGATTAATTATGCCTCAGACTTATGAGTTGCATCTGTGTCTAAACGTCGGCTGTGAAAATGATCAGAAGTTGTCGTCTGACAGGAAAAGTCCCAAATAAAAGTTTGGATCTAAAACTAAAATAAGTTTCTGATAAACTCTCTGCTTTAAGGAACTGTTTTTTATTTGCAGTATAATTTACATTTATCCAGAAAGAGAACCCGGTGTCACCAGACATCAATCTGCTCTCAGCCGGATTTACGCCTGCTCACTGATTTGTTTGTAATGTTATTCTCCAGCAATGATGATGAATTACAACAATTGTCTTTAGCACCAGAAAAGCATGTGTTATTGATGGTGGATGCTTGGAGGCGCAGAACAAAGCCGGAGCTTCCCCTCCTGTATTCATGAGCACAGCTTTATCTGAACGCTACACACAGATAAAGGCCCAACATTAAAGCTCGCTGCAAGAAAAATAGTTGCTATATATATACACACTCAAATCCCCAAAAGAGAGCAAAATAACACAATAAGCAGAAAACTACACCTGAAGAAAGTCTGGATTAGGAGTTTGCGTGCAGCAGTTTCAGAGGCAGAGAGAGAGAGAGAGAGAGAGAAGGAGAAACACCGTCACTGACTTCCTGTGTCTCCTCCAGCTTCTTCTCTGTCCTCATGGGATTCAGGTGCAAAACTCTCAGTGAAACGTGGAAACTTCTCAAACTTCAGTCGTCCACACACACGCTGCAGAACTCAGAACACGTTAAATGTTGAGGAAAACTGCTCTGAAGGTTCATTTAAAGACAAGCTGAAGAGTGACTCATCATCTTAGATCTGTAGATGTAATGATTTGACTTAATGAAGCGACACATGTTGGAATTAGTGTTGACAATTTTAACCAAAGTTATAGTTTTAACCCTTTGATACACAACTGTTCAGTTTTTATTTTCTATATATTTGCAGTTAACTCATTTTGTCATTCAGTATTTCAGGTTTTCCTGAGTTAACTCGTTTTAAATCATCACAAATCATTATTTAAATTTTAGCTTTATTACCTTTTGAATAAAATCATTTTTGTTTCATTCCCCTTCTGATGCACAACATGGGTCAATAAGGATCTGTGTTCATTTCCTTTGTGATTTCATGCATGGCTGAGTGTTTCTTTGCTTTATCTTTGAAATAAATGTATTTTATCATTTAATATTCCAGGTACTCATTTGATATCTTGTTTTTGATTCCCACAAATCATTATTTGTATTTTTCCTTTCTTAATTACTTTATGAACAATACATTCAGCCATGGATGAATTAACATAGGAACTGAATACGGGTCATGTTGTGCATAAGAAGTTGTTTCATAGCTTGTGAATCAAAGTGAAGTCGTTCTGAGCCTGCAGGACCAATGATGATCGTCATGAAACCAGTTCTTTCAGGTTTTCAAAGTAAAAATAACTGTTCAATTATTACTGACACCATGTCTGCACATATCTTCACATATCACCAGATTTTAATCCTTGAAATTCACTGAACTCATGTGAATAAAAAACCTTTTAATTACGCTGACGGTGGTCAGGGGGAGATGATCAGTTGAAAAAGAAAGAGTCGACTTACTGGTACACAACACTGAATGTTCTTTTCATGTTCTCTGCTCAGCTTTGACTTAGTTCAAGTGTGTGTGCTACGTTATGCAATTGTTATGCAATTGTTTTTCCGAGCTTCCATCAGATCAGAGGACAGATCCCAGGGAGAAGTTTGAGTTTCACTCTCCTGCTCAAAGACGATTGGACGTCATGAAGAACCTCGTGAGACCTGAGCCTTCTTCTCCATCTCCAGCGTCTGTCACCTGAAGCTTCTCTGAGCTGGAACATACCTGCAGGTCCGTCTTCTTTGCAGCTGTAGTATATTCTGTTAATCGATCCCTTTAAATTCGATAGAAACCAGAATCAGTTCATAGATGAGTATAGAACATGGGTCTTCGTCTATTAAGCACCAGGCATGTCCTTATGAATTCATCGTTTCTTTTACATTATATAATTAGACACATGCAGTCATGTCCTGCTGAACCTCGGGATGTGGGACGTTGTTTTGCCTTGGGTCACAACCTCTCTATATAATGTGGGTTTGACTCCTGCAAATTCAGGCTTCCAGTATTGGCGTGTGGATGTCTCCGGGTTTCTAGAATCCGTCCTGATCTGTGAACTTCTCTGTAATAAACTTTTACCATACGAGCTAGTTCTGGGTCCGCGGAATCCTTCCTTCAACTTCACCATCATCGACATCTCGGCTGCTCAGAATAAACGATACAGCAACGTGTAAACAACCGACCTCGACACAACCTGGTTTGTTCTGTGTCTGTGTCGTCGTGGGAACGAGGGATGAAAAGACGGAACCACGGTGTCTGATCTTCTGAGAGATTGAAGCTTCTTCTTGTTAACATGCTGCTCCCTGATTGGCTGCCCATTGGACTAAGTGGTTTAAAGTGCTTGTTTTTACTTATTCAACGAGAGGAACCTCACAGCTGTCGACTGTGACAACTGGTCTTTTGTTTGTTCTTCTATTTAGAGGAAAGTGTGTTTCTGTTTTCTGCCTCCGTGCCGAGCTCCCACTCTGTTCCCTCTGAGCGTCGGCGTCTCATCTGGGCCAGCGTGTGGTTTCAGGTTCAATTCACAGTAAGTGGGATCCTGTCGTGTCTCCAGAGGCCGGAGAACAAGGCCTGAGAGAAGATTTAAAGATGCACAGAAAACAATCCTCAAAGAGGAGAAGAGGGTTTTCTGTGTGTCAGCAGCTTTAAGCTCATATCTCCTGGTGATTGTGATCCACTCTGTCATCACTGTCCCTGCAGCCGCTCGCCTCCAGATCCACATCGAGTGGAATACAGTCAAAGTGGAAACTGGTCGGCCAGAGACATAAGGAGTCTGTACTTGAGGATGATATGGAGAGGGGAAGTAAGTCTGTAAATGTTCACTAAATGCATTGTTTAACATCAGGAGCTTCTATTTCCAGAGAAACCCATGGGGACACTGAGAAAGGCTGTGGTTTTTCCATAATGTAATGAGTGGGAATGTTATATTTCACAAAATCAAGGGTTACCAATAGGGTTGCAAAATACCGGGAATATTCAAAGCTGGAAACTTTCCATGGGAATTAACGGGAATTAACAGAAATATACAGGAATATACGGGAATTAACGGGAATTAACAGGAATTAACGGGAATTGACGGGAATAAACTGGAAATGTTGTGTGTAATTTATACTAACTGTATTTACCTTTTCATATACAGACATAAATATAAACATTTTGTTTTGTCATAGGCTGATTTGAGCCCTGAGGAAACTTTGGGCACTTGACTATATGCTTCTGCATCGTTGTGTCATTCTTAACATAGGTCTTTGCACAGTATTTGCTAATGTACACAGCCTTTCCTTCTACATTGGATGAGGTGAAATGTCTCCACACATGAGAGAGTGCACGTGGCATTGTTCTGTAGAATAAGATGAGAAAAAAGTTTGTAAAAAAACACTAATGCAATGCCAGAGATATAAATAGTTAGCCAAACAATTGGAATCGTCCGTAAACATATTTTACAATTGATGGATAAATGAATGGAAATAGGCTAGATGAACAGATGAACAATCCTCAATCAGCATGCTAATATATTTTCCCCAGTAATATCATGGAAACTTACCTGACTAGTCCTTCACTCTACAGCAGGCCTCAATAGCCCTGCTGTAGAGTGAAGCATGCTGGGAGTTATCTGTGCATGTGATGGAAGAATGCACAGTGGAGGGTTGAAACTCAACGTTCCATACATCTTTAAAATAGAGTTTTGAATGATGTTTTTATTGCTCAGCGTTTAATTTGCGTAGTTTTTGTTTTTTTTTCAAAATTCCCAAAATTACCGAGCTTAACTTCCCATGGAAAGTTTTCGGAAAGTTTCCGGAAATTTACTGGAAACTCTCCACCCCTTTGCAACCCTAGTTACCAGTCATTTTCAGAAATCAATACATTTAACAACAATAGCAGTCCATATCAATATTTCAGAGCATATGCAAAGTGTTTTTGGACCACAGAATATACATAAGGAAAAAAACTAAATTGCAGCTTTGATTCTCTTAATGTTGATTCAATTTAATGTAATTTTAGGTTCTAGGCCCCCCCCCACGTTGGGCTCCATTTCTGTACGACTTTTTATTCTGATGTTAACACAGTATAATTGGGAGAGAGCACAGCCACCATTAAGTGATAAAAGAGAAGGGGATACAGGAGGGAGGGTGAGTGGGGGGGGGGGATGTAACAGAGATAAGAATCTGTTTGAGCTGAAGTGGGGGGGGGGGGGGTGCAAACAATTTTCTGCATGAATCGTCTCGGCTCATCATCGCTGTCGGGGGGGAAATGTGTCGTAACATTGTGCACGTGGATGTGTGTGATATGATAAACGTTTGCTACCCCCCCCCCCTCAAACCTGGATTCTCATGGCGTGAAGTGGACTCTCTCTCTCTCTCTCTCACACACACACACACACACACACACACAGAGTGATTACATCAGGTGTCTCCCGCAGCGCCGGCTGTTCCAGGAAGGAGGAGGAGGAGGAGGAGGAGGAGGAGGAGGAGGAGGAGGAGGAGGAGGAGGAGGAGGAGGAGGAAGAGGAAGAGGAAGAGGCCGAGGAGGAGGAGGAGGAAGAGGAGGAAGAGGAGGAGGAGGAGGAGGAGCAGGAGGAGGAGGAGGAGGAGGAGGAGCAGGAGCAGGAGGAGGAGGAAGAGGAGGAGGAGGAAGAGGAGGAGGAGGAGGAGGAGGAGGAGGAGGAGGAGGAGGAGGAGGAGCAAGAGCAGGAGGAGGAGGAAGAGGAGGAGGAGGAGGAAGAGGAGGAAGAGGAGGAGGAGGAGGAGGAAGAGGAGGAGGAGGAGATTTGATTAACTTGGCAACTTCTTCTTCAGCGGCGGTGGGAGTTTGTTTACTCTTCTATTTGCTCCATTTAACCACATAAATGGAAGTGTTAGATCGGGTACTACACCCCCCCGACCCGGACCCTTGTGGTGAGTTATCTTTGTCTATGAAGAGAAACTGTGGGGGGGGACTTCAGAGATTCCACCTCACTGACAGGATTTATCAGACTCACGGGGAGTTTCCAACAACCGGCAACAGTTTAGTTCTCAACCTGGAGTCGGGAGGATGAAACTAAATCATTCAGAGCTGCGGCTGCAACACTGTACATTCATAACATCTTTAATATAAAAGAGTAAAATACAGAAATCCAACCAGAGAAGAATAAAACCTGTTTATACGTTTGACATCACCCCCAACAAGGCGCCTGTGGCTCAGGCTCTCACTGGAAGGCCGGTGGTTCGATTCCCTTCGAAGCCAAGATGTCCTTGGCCAAGACAATCGATTAATCCGCTGTTGCTTTCAGGTGAAACTCATATACAGTTTATATTAATATGTATATACGCATATTATAGACAAACAAAGATTCAGCTTCATCACCTCTAGAGGACACGTTACAGAAACATGGGAACGAGATGCTGAAGGTCCCACTCAAAAACAACATGAGAAACATTATCATATAATATAAAAAGAGATCAACGTTGAATATATATATATATATATATATGTGTAAGGAATATTGTGGTATTGAAAATAGGCTCTTGTCACTGTGGCCAACTTTTTGCAGTCATTGTTAGTTTGGGGTGGGACTTTTTTGTTTTGTTTGTTTTGTTTCTGTTTTGTTTTTCTAATGTTTGTACTATAAAACGGTTAAAAACCAATAAAAAGAGTATTAAAAAATAAATAAATAAATAAAATCGTTCATATCCATCAGTGGACTTCTGTGTCATCTGGTTTCTAATCTTTCACTTTGCTTCAGTGAACATGTTAAAGAGATAAACTCCACTTCCTTCTGTCCACTTCTTTACTTCCCTGCCCTATCTTATTCAAAACATAAATAAATGTGCAGGCGGAAAAAAAAAGCACCGTCATCCTCCAACCTTCAGCAGCTTCATAAATCTGAAATCTAAAAGTTAATTTATCCACTCGCGGCACCACAGTGGGACTTGAGCTCAGAGAGCAGTTTAACAAGCGTCTTCACGATCCACCTGAACTAATGTTGGAATGCGGCCGAGTCGACGTTTGTGCTGAGATATGATTCCATTTGGCAAAATGCACCGAGCAGGTAGAGAGGTGTGAAAACGGAAAAATACAAAATCGCTAAACAACAATGACACGAGTTTCAAAACCGAGAACTCCTGCTCGCCTCCCGGGTCAGAGGAGCGTGAGGCTTTGAGTTTAGAAGCTCCTCACATCAAATATTTTATAACTTCACATTTATTCGGATTCACCCGGAATCCAGCGGCGCGGAAATTGGAAGTTTATGAAAATGAATAACCATCTGCAGATTTGTTTTAAATGGGGAAAACACATCCCGTCAGCAGAATGTCCGACCCCACTGTGGCCCGAGCAAAGGTGTTTAAATCACACAACAAGTGCATCGGTTCACACACACACACACAGACACACACAGACTCACACACAGACTGTTCAAACTCAGACTCACACTGTCTTGACAGAATGAAAACCACCTCGGGGGCTTTAGCCAACACAACTCCCGACTCTGAGACATCCACACTGTCATTGATGCTCAGGCTTTAAGTCCAGGCTGTGCTAAAGCTTCCAGACAACAGATAAACAAGAGCAAATTAAAAGTGAGAGCCCCTCGCTGATACTAAATACTCCACAAACCCCCCCGAGCACCCTCTAACGTCCTCAGTGATTATATGGCAGCCGGAGCTCAAACACGTCGGGTGGCAGGAGACGACAGGAGCTGTGGAAACAGAATTAGAGATTTTCTCGGGGGCTGAGGCAGCAGAGAAAACAGATTCAGACAGACAGACAGAAATAGAGTTGAAATGAAGAAGTGAGGAGAGCGAGAGATCAGAACCAGCAGTGACAAACAAAGAACATCGAGCAAACAGAAAGGAGCGAGTCTATCTGTCAGCGAAGACAGACGCTCACTTCCTCAGAGCGATCCGCCGCCACACGCTGCCGGGCGCTCTGGGAGCGATGCATCATCCTGGCAGAGGAGGTTGGAACTTCCAATTAAGTCCGAGCCAAGTCCGAAGCAGATAAATCTGTGGACGAGTAAACTCCTCCAACGTTCCTCTGTGGAGCTCAGCTCTGGATCCTCAGATCCTATAAGAGCAGAAGCTGAGACGGGTCCGAGACTCGGTGGATCAGAGGGTGATGGTGTCATGTCTGAAGGAAGTGTCTGCTACCTGAGGGAAATCATATGTCATGTAATACGATCACGACATGTGTAAACACAGCTTAGAATCCATATGCTGGTTATTGTAAGTCCCTAAATTATGAAATGATCCTATTTATTCGTACAATTTAACAATTACTGCACATCTGGGAGCTTTTTCCTACGAATCCCACTCTCCACCCAAAGCCTTTTCTCACCTGAACCTCTGAGATGCAGCTTCACCAGCTGATGGTGTCAAGTTTCACTCTTTAACTGTTTTCTGCAGCAGTTTGTAGATTAAATTATCACCTCCACATGTTCCAGCAGGATCACATCTTATGGTACGAATAAGAACCACCTGTTTGTAACGTTAGTCTCAAAGCTCAATACATCATAAAGCAGCTTGGGAAGATTGGAGTTGTTCTGTTATTACGTTTTAAAGAAAGAAGGAACTGAACTCCCAGCTGGAGCGTCCGTGGAGCACCACCTCCTCCTGGTGATTCCTGGTGGATGGATCATAAAGAAGGTGGCTCTGATTCATCACCCTCTCAATCCCGCCTCCACCTACTGCTCCACGCCACCTCCTCATTAACATCCTGATCCTTTCTCTCTCTCTCTCTCTCTCTCTCTCTCTATCGCTGGTCATTTCTCCCTCTCACCTCAATGCTCTCATCCCTTCCTCATTATATCCCTCTTCTATTTCGGTCACACGTCTCCTCTCTCACCGTTTCTCTCGCCCCTTCATTACTTCACTCTTCCTTCATCTCATCCTCCCGGAGCGTCTTACCTCACCCGCCTCCGGCCTCTGGGATTTATCGTTTCTCAGCCCTGTGCCATGTAACAGTTATGGGTCGTACATTGTTCCTCTCATTGTACTTTTCTTCAAAGTAAACATAAACTTCTAATATTCACGTTTATAAGTGTCTACAGAACCTTTTCATCAGAGCTCGTCCACATCTTCACACCTCCAGAAGTCATCAGACTTCACAGAGCTCCTCCACAGCTTCTCACTTTATGACTGGACACTGGGATTAACTCCACGTTTCACTCAGTTATAAAAAGTTGACCAAATTATCTTATATATTCTTCCTGCTGTTAAGAAGCAAATCAATTGAAAATGATAAAAAAGTATGACACAAAACTAAAATGGCATAAAAACTAACAGAATATATACACAAACATGGACTTGATTGTTGTTTTCAGTCATCGTCTTCCTCCTCCTCCTTAACCTTCTTTTTCTTCTTCTTTTTCTTTTCTGTCGACTCTGGTATTGCTACCTCCTCCTCTCAGACCCTGAGTTTGAAATGTAAAACCACTGGAACGCTCCTTGATGATAGATAGATAGATAGATAGATAGATAGATAGATAGATAGATAGATAGATAGATAGATAGATAGATAGATAGATAGATAGATAGATAGATAGATAGATAGATAGATAGATAGATAGATAGATAGATAGATAGATAGATAGATAGATAGATAGATAGATAGATAGATAGATAGATAGATAGATAGATAGATAGATTACTTTATTCATCCCCGAAGGGAAATTAAGTTGTCATAGCAGCCGGTATATTTGAATACAATAAAATTCAATACAATAGAATAAAATAAAAAATATTGAGGTAGAAAGAATAAAAAACAGAAGCACAAGATAAAATAAAATAAAATAGGCAGATAAAGTGCAGTGGCAAGATGATGTTAATAGTACTGATGATATGATGGTAATGTTATTGTAAGACAGTATATAAGAATAGTACAGTATATATAGTATATAATATAACATAATATACATTTATATATGATAGTAATTATACCAATATAAAAGCTGTATATAGTAATAATGGCAGCAACAGTATATATAATAATAATAGTAATAGTGATATAATAAAATGAATCTTTGTTACAGCTGAATGTGTGTTCATGCATCATGTTAAAGACAAACCTCGGCTGCAGACACTCGTGCAGATGTGGAGCAGCAGAGTGTTTGTCAGCTGGAGAACATACGATGACAGAAGATCAGATGTTTGAGCAGCAGAATGGAGACGTTTCCAATCGATTAGGAAACACAACCACCGGCTCAGACGCACATTTTGCAAATCAGCTCCGGACGCTTTTATCAACGATTTCCAGCCACGACCGAAGCTTCACATCACAGATCCTCAACTCAACTCTCTGTGACACATTATCTCGTGTCTGCAGCCGATCAGGATCCTGAGGGGCCAGGGCTGTTTTTAGAAAGTCTCCAATAACTATATATTATTGATCATTTATAGTTTAAAGATGTAATATGTAACAGCACTTGGTGAAGACAACAACTCCCATGATCCCACGCTGCCTTATGACATCATCAAACTAGATCTATTCTCATTGTTTTGATTGAACGATCTCTTATAAGGAACATATTGGTCATTTAAACATAACCTTTATTATAAATCTTATACTACGCCATGTACATGTTATAGTTGAACTATTTCCTGCAAAGCTTCCGTCCTCTGTTACATTCTGAAAAAACAATAACATGAAACGAGTGGATTTGAACAAATCTACAAACCTGTGCGACTGAACGTGACCTTTTCATGTCGACTGTATTTGATGAGTACAGTGACTCCAGGTTCACAGAGTCAACCAACCAGGAGACTGACATGTAATTCTCACCTCCTCCAACCGCGGCTCGTGTTCTCTCCTCTCGTCTTATCTGCTCTCCTCTAATTTCCTCTCCTCTCATCGTCTGTCCTCGTCTCCGCCGGCCTCCTCCTCTCCTTTCATTTCCTCTCCTCTGCCTGGTGCTCTCCTCGTGGCGCTTGTCATCAACTTCTGATTCGGTCTCGCCTTCCCTCGCTCCTCTCATCTCTCTCACCCCCCCTCCCCCACCTCATGCCACTCACTCACCTCCAGCTACTGTCGCTGGCAACAGATGGATTTCCTCTTCTCTCCATTAGATCAGTCATACGTACAGTAGCTGCTCGCTGTCGCACATCATGTGGACGGATCATTTCAATTAGGATGGAAGCCGAGCACCTGATGCTAAATTAGCCTCCATGTTAGTGGAGCTCACGTCTATAATAGTAAATGTTTACACCTCTGTCTGCACCAAAGTCTATAATGTAAAACGACCTGAAACCTTTATTCACTTGAAAACTTTATGTCTCAATCTCTTGTTTCAAATCAATGCAGCTGATATTCATTTAGTAAATTATGATCATTTAGAGTCAAATAGACCATAAAGTACCAGATGTGTTGGGGGGGTGGATACCACAGTTATTGACAGCTAGTACCGTCCAATGGGAGCAGGGGACCTGTGGGCGTGCAGTGTCCTCGGGCTGTCAGTTAGGCTCCACCCCCTGCTCCTCCAAATATGGTTTCTTCTGGTTTCAAAAAAACAAGATGAGTGAAATACTTTTGTGAAGAAGTTTGTTTTTTAAAGTTATTTATTTTTGCGTGATTATATTTGACACTAATAACAGCAGGTGTTAGCTGCAGCTGATTGTTGTCTTGTTATTTTTATGTTTCTGTGAAAAACTGAACAAAAACAATCGAGATAAGTTTCACTTCGCTCCGTGTGTGTGACACGTTCCTCAGGACCTGCAGGTCGGGTTAATTGGAGTCAAACGTAACACAACTGAGAAGAAACTGTTTTCAATCATTTCACTGTG
Organism: Limanda limanda; assembly: GCF_963576545.1. Taxonomy (NCBI): domain Eukaryota; kingdom Metazoa; phylum Chordata; class Actinopteri; order Pleuronectiformes; family Pleuronectidae; genus Limanda; species Limanda limanda. The sequence continues at coordinate 2,666,205 of NC_083649.1, read as the reverse complement.
CAAATCTATTTATGAGTATCAATAACTCATAAACAGGAGCCATAATTAAATGACTCTAATTACAAGGATTCACTGCTTCAGAGGCGCAATTAAAGGTAAAGAAAAACAAAAGAAAAAAGTTTGTTTTATATAAAAAAATCTTGCAGCGACAACTGACAACACGCCCACGTCAGACGCTGTGTACAAACCAATCAGAGTCAAGTACAGGTAGACTCCTCCCACGTAGGTGATTACCACAGGTCGTACGTACGTCAGACAGAATTCTTTAATCCCTAAATTACAATTTGAAACCAGAACAAACAGATCAAATGAAACTATGGAACAAACATGAAGCTTCAGACTCTCAGGTGTTGAATGTTAGTTTTATTAATGATCTGTTTGGTCTCGTAGCTTCTCGGGGACAAGAACTGGATTCAGACCTCAGTGCTTTGTAGAAAACTCTGTTCAGTGGATAAGACGTCTTCCAGTTTGCAGCTGAGAAGCGAAGAGGACGTCTTGTCCAATACGAGCAGAATGATTAACGTGGATATGCAGAAGCATCTGGAAAGACATAAATGTCGTGCCGTCTGATCCCGGCATTAGACTCCAGGGATTTGCTGTTATTTGTTGTTCCACGGACTTAGAGACGCTTGTAAAACACAGGCTGGCTCAGATCTATAAAATCTATACGGCTCCTCACTCCAGTCGGCTGAGTGAACGCAGAGATTTGTAGTCACTGAAGGATAATCAATTGTTTGTTTTGAAATCATGCTCGTAAAGACTATAATCACGTCTCATTCCTGCACCGGCTCTATTTTCGTCGGTGATTTCCTCCGCTCGTACCCACCTGCCTCACTCTCCATCTCTCTTCTACCAGGATCAATATCAAAGTTTCAAAAACAATCAGAGAATAACCGAGATGGAAAGTTTTTTAAAAAAGAGGCAAAAGCAGACAAGTGGCTTTTTACATATACAACTTATACGATATAATTTTCTCCTCGAATCAAACCGCAGCCGTGCCTAAATTACTTCGAGTCCATTTTGCCTGGAAAGCAGCAACTTGAATAAAGACGGAATAAAAAAATATGATGAGAAGAAACCGAAACCCTCCAGGATCGTGTCTCTCTCTCTCTCACTGCGGAGAAGTGAAGATGAAGAAAGAGAAAAACCTAATCTCAGACCTCAGACCCATCACACGCCGATGCCTCGGAACCCAGTCATCAGGCTCCGGGTCCACGGCGAGGGGGGGGGGGAAACGTGCATAACATTAAGTCAGCGCTCTCTCTTCCCACAGCCAGGAGTCTCAGAGTCAGTCCTCAGAAACCGAGCCTCAGCAGATAATGTATAAATTAGAGTGAACAGGAGCCGAGGTGGGTGCAATGCTCCGGGTTCTTTTTCATTGTTTTTATAAAATGTATTTTATCTTCCTCTCCGTCATCTGTTGGTTTACTCTTTCACGACTTCTCTTCTCCTCCTGCTTCACTCAGTTTGACGCTGTAATGAGGCAATGCCCTGAAATCCACAGGTAAGAGATGATGATGCTCTGCACACTCTCATGTAATCATAGGACTCTGGGCTCTCACAGTGTTTGACTGGAAGCAGGAAGAATTCCCTGCAGGACTCATTCTGTTTATTGACAGGATTTGATTTGCTCCGACTCAACATTCCTAATGATGACAAATCAGTGGAAGCCAAAGGGCTGGAAAAAGCTCATCCAATTATTCTGTTCATCCAGGATGACAGGAATACGTTTGCAAACCCTTGTGTGTGGACTGTGCTCGTGCACTTTGTCTGTTAGTTAGCAGGATTACCCCATTGTTGGAAAATGTGGTATTAACATGTATCCAGGAATTTAGTTTTACTTAATCTGCAGCACTTTCCACAGAATTTATTCAATCTATATTTCGGTTTGTGAGTTATAATGTAAGAGAGAGAGCCACATTACATTTTTCTTGTGAGTCCTTGCACAACTGTAGCTGAGACAGTGAGGTCTGACTATTGGCATGGAGGATCAAAACTTTATGGATGCAAATAGCAAATAGTGCTGCAGCAATGGAGCAAAACACCAAGTTGGAGATCTCTGGTCTTATCATTCATGCATTTAAATCCTCTGAGTGAGGCACCAATGTTCAAAACTTCTACTTTGTGATGAAATCAATGTGAGGAGAAGATATTCTCCATTTAAATAATCAGATGACCTCAGACGCTCAAAAGTTTTTGTCTGGTCTATGATTGAGAGACAAGTTTTAAAAGCGATCTGACAATCTGTATATTTCATAAAAGACAAACCCCAGGGGTTGTTTTGTCCCTCGTGCGCTCGGGGGTCTCGATGAGGCGTCGCTTCAACCCGACGAGATCACAAGAGACTCGTCTCCGGAGCTGAACGTGATGTCGAGCTCTGGGATGTTCCAGCAGGGAGGCGACAGCTTGCACGTCTCCCGCTGAAGGACAGAATGTGTGATCCGCCTCTCTCCCATGATGCCCCACACGACCGGGACCAAAACTAATTAAGAGCAAAACAACGGAGGGTAAAAATATCTCTGAACTAAAGTCTGAGGTCACTGTTGTGTTTGTTTCCTCCGGATCCCCGGCAGCGATCTGATGAGTGTGTCACACAACAGGAGGAGCGTGCACGTGAAACAGATCCGGCTCCAACCGGCTGGAGGAGAATCAATCTCACAACTGTGATGTTTGGTGGTTAAAACTTTGTAATGTCACGTTTGTGTATTTATTATCACAAGAAAAGTGATGATTACGATAATGAAGGAGCAGCTGAGGACTTTGCTGTAAAATCACAGCACCACAATAACACACACACACAGACACACACACAGACACACACTCACAGTTTGTCATGAATGGCAGACGGGGAGAGTTTATATTCACGAATTTATCTGCACATAAAACACGTGCAGTAGAGAAGCATCTGCTTTCAATCATTTCACTCTGCAAACATTGATGAGTCTCAATCACAGAGTCACATTCAAACGACCTTAATCATCACGAGTCAGAGCCACGGCGTCACATCAGCGTCGGTTCAGACGAAGCTCAAACTATTTATAATCTCACGGCCTAAAATATCTGCTTAGTTGTTTTCCGTATCCGCTCAGATTTTAAAGTGACCTAATTGTGAATTAGGAGGTAATTTACTGGAACGTTCAGACGATTCAGAGGAGAAATAACAGTTTGATTAGTTTTTCGGTCGGAGGACATTTGAAGACATGTTTCCTACTTTTCTTAACTTCCTCGAGATAAGTGAATACTACATGACTTTGTGAGATCACTGTGGAGGTCACACTACACAACTTTCTATCTTGAGAG
>NC_083649.1:2592905-2657905 GCF_963576545.1 Limanda limanda | reverse complement strand
CGGATTCAACGTGAAACATTTCACCTCCTGTCTCTGTTTGTTTCCCTGCGTCTTGTTTGCTGGCGTATTTAATCCGTGTTTCTCCTCGACCTCGCTGGCGGTTCGTCGTGTCTCGCCGCTCCAGCCTTCGCCTTCGTGTTATCCCGTTTGATCGAGGCTTGTTTTTCGACCTTGCCTTTGCCTCGGTTGTTTTTTTTTGGAATCTTTTCCTTTGCTGCCTTTCTGTCCGTGAACCAAACCGTCTTATTGCAGATCCGTGCTCCTCGTGTGACGTCCTCATTTGTGTCCGCGCCTGTTCTCTACACACACAACACGTGTGGCGTTGTATAGAGTGTGTAGGTTCGTTATAAAGATGTTGTTCGTTGGTTCTTCGGGACAAAGAGTCAAACCAAGTTCACACTGAGGAGGACACTTTAAAAATAACATAATACAATATAAACTTAATGGAAAGCCGGCGTCTGAAGGATGGTTTAAATCCTGTGTGATAAGGCTTTAAGAGCACAGGTGAATGGGAGGAGGAAGTTAATTAAATGCAGTGTATTTATTGGACGTGTGTGTGTGTGTGTGTGTGTGTGTGTGTGTGTACACTGGTGTAATGCGCTGCAGTAATTGGGTCCTAGTGACTCTCAAGAAAATTTAATAAGAGCAAGGAAAAGATTAGGAGGAAAATGTTTAGGCATATTAGAGAATAAAGAAAGATAAGCAGAAATGGAGAGAGAGAGAGAGAGAGAGAGAGAGAGAGAGAAAGAGAGAGAGAGAGAGAGAGAGAGAGAGAGAGAGAGAGAGAGAGAGAGAGAGAGAGAGAGAGAGAGAATGACGGAGGGAGGATGAATTAAAGAAAAGACGTTTTCAGGGGGAAAGATAGAAGCGGCGGAGGAAGAGGATTATATCTACAGGGTGGGAATAAAGTCAATTTAACAACATAGTGTGTGGTTGTGGTTGTGTGTGTGTGTTCTGATACTATTGTGTGTCCCATTATTCCAGTTAATCTCCATCTCTCTGGATCCCCTCCCTCACTTCCCACCTCCGTTGTTTACACGCTACATTTCCAGACGTTTTCCATCTAATTGCTTTTCTCTTTTCTTCCTCGTCTCTTTCTTCTTGACAGGAGAGTCCGCCGCCCTCCTCTGTTTTTGCATTTCTAACTGTCCTTGACTCGTCAGCTAATTAGTTTTGGAGTAATTACCTGCTTCAGCGCTTTGTAATAGTCTCTCTTATTGTTTAGGGGAAGAGAGAAAAGAGAAAGAGGAATCGCACGGTACAGGTGCGGCGCCTGAAACGGCTCCGACACTTTGATTGACTCTTTATTTGTTTTTTAACTTGAAACAGGCACAAATGTCAAATATGTGACGGACTTTCATGAGAAATGTCAAGAAAAGATCAAAACAGCTTATCTTTCCTCTGCTGGTTCCTTATTCAGAAAGATGTGTTACGTTTAATGTAAAAAGCTTCAAGCTGATAAAAGCTTTGATCCACAAGTGACTCAAACATGAGCATTTTGTTATTAAACGCCAGATTTCCTTTTTCCAAGATTCTTACGATTGGCTGTTACTAAATTATCTGAATGACTGTTTGATGATGTGCTGCTATAACAATAAAATTGACCAGATATGAACTCTGCACATCTGGACCAACAATCAGCAGCAATCAAGGGGCGGGGCCATAGGTTCGTATCCGATCTGCTAACATGGATGTGACAAGTTCCATCATTTTGGTTGAAGGCTTTTAAAAATCCATAAATATGTCAAAATAGTATTAACCAGGTCTTTAATACAATTAAGTAGGTTTTAGTTAAGTTAAAAAAACATTTTTCTTTATGTCTGATCTGCTAACACGGTGAACATGGGTTTATGACCTGTACTGCAGCCAGCCACTAGGGGGCGCTGATGATTTTTTGGCTTCACTTTTGGGAGATGTCATTATCTACAGTGATTGGTATTAACAAAAAGACAATTAGATTAATCATTTCTGTTGCTCATTGAAATATTCACAGTTTCCAATCTGTCGAAATTAATTCCTGTTTAAAACAAACAAAGCAGATGTTTAACTGTTGTCTGTGTTTAAAGAAACGTGATTTTCTGTTCAAATCCACTTCAGCCGTGACACCTCTGTGTTGTTGATGCACATGTGAAGTTAGAGAAACTTCAGTGTGACAACAGAAATCAAACCTCTTCCTCTCCCGGTGTATTCACTCCCACTGTGATGAACACATCCACACAAACAGATTTCCCTGAGCCGCTGTGTTCTCCTCTCTCACAGTCAAACAGACAACGTGCATTGTGTGCTTGTGTCTCGCTGCCACTCGAACAAACACTGCTGGTACCCGAGTGTTCCCGCTCATAAATTGGCTCTCAGGGTGTCAGCGCTCTGGCAATAAAATGGACTCTTCATATATTCAGGAGGAGCCCGGTCCTCCTGTTTATTTATTCAGAGTGTCTCATTGAGTGCAGGGAGAGGAGGGAAGCAAACGTCGGGGATCTTCCAGTGTCGGTTTCTCCCTCTCGGTTTGAAGCAGGTGAGGACGTAGCAGGTTTTTCAGTGTGTGTCTACAGCCTCATGAGAGCAGGGCCCGGCGACGTGATATGAGATTTAAATAACACACCTCATCAAGCAGCTCATCGGAAATCAAGTGGTTTTCCTTAACTTACTGTGGTGATCATGACAGGAGCAGAGATAAATAAAAACAACCTGGAGGAGATCGATTTATCGGAACCGGAACGGAATTTAATCATAACAACTTTAAATTACAAATTACTTTTAGTAAAAAGCAAAAGAGCAGCAGGAATCTGAATGTCCACAAGTCAACAGGTGTGATTCCGTAAGAGAACTCGAACAAGTCAAGAGGTTTGTTTCAAACTTTGACTTGACTGCTCCTTTCCGACAAAACATGTTGACGTAGTAGTTGGCGAATAAAGAACCATGTAAGTTTGAGTACTTGAGTCTTTACATTTCGGGAACAACGTGCAACTGCGATTTCTTTCCTTCTTTTTCTCTCCTGTGTTTCAAGATGCAAACCAGCGAGATTGTTTTTTCCGGGGAGAGAAAACCAGAAAGTCAAGATCCCTTCATGGAAAAGGAGTCAAACCCATTTTAGCTGGTTTACCCATGTTTTAAAAAACCCTCATTTAGCATTATTCTGTAAAAGAGGTTTGAGTGAACAGTTCTGCTCAGGGTGTCTGTAACGCTGCACGATTAAAAAGCAAGGTTATGTCACGTAGGTGATTTATTTAATGTGTTTTGGCTGAAAAAATGTTTTCTCGACGTCTCTAACCTCAAACTCTTATTATGGTAAAAAACACGTTTATCATTGTTATTAGAACATGGAGACATTCACAGCGTGGCTCCGCCCACCTTCAACCTGAGCTGGTATAAAAACACCTGTACACCTGGACCATGTACAGAAGTTACAAAGAATTAGGACACGACACCCCTCTTCTCTCCTTCCTCCTCCGTTATCTTTGCTTCCTTGCCTTGGTGCTCCCTCTGCCTTCCTCCTCCTCCTCCTCCTCCTCCTCCTCCTCCTCCTCCTCCTCCTCCTCCTCCTCCTCCTCCTCCTCCTCCTCCTCCTCCTCCTCCTCCTCCTCCTCCTCACCAGAAGGAAAGAGGTCACCATCTGTGACAGCGGTAAGTCCAAGTCACAGACCTCATCCATTAATCAGAGCTACATTTACTCGCATATTTAATATCGCCTGCCAACTGCGGGAGGGAACATAATGTGAGTAAATATTTAAAAAGCTCTCCATATGTCAGTTTGTGTCCCGTCTGCACGAGTGTGGATGTGAACAACTTGTAAGTGTCCTGGTGAATCAAGTGAGCAAACAGGTGAGGAGATGCAAAGCTGTTTCATCCTTCATGAGGAAAGGGAGAAGGTGCAGAGGGGGAAGGATTCCTCCAGTGAACGAAGGTGAAACCAGAGCCAGTCGTAATCTGTGGAAACACCTGAAGATGGAAGCTCTCCGGTGTTTCCCTGACAGAGGAACTGCCAGGAAGAAACTACCAATATCAGATTTTAAATTTCATTAACTAATTCGAAAAGGCTTTTTCACTTATTGATGAGTCATTGAGTGAAATGACGTCTGCATGAAACAAAGGAGATTGAATCCTCCTCTGTCACCATCACTTCATGTCACTGTGAGCGAGGAAGCGAATAAAACTTCACTTATTATCTCCTGTGGTGAAGCAGATCTGCTGCGTGGCTTCACGTGGAGATCGGCTCCAGAGAACTTTGATCTGCGATGATCGCTTTGCGAGTGTGTGAGTGTGACCTGAGGGGGAAAGGGAGAGATGCACGGATCGGCTCTTATGTCGTTCTAATCGTATCAGCCCCCCCAACAAATTATATCCTCCAATTAGAAGACTGTGTATGAACCTTCCCAAAACAAAATGGCCTCCAATGTACCAACATTTTCTGGAGTAATTTTAAATGGGCGTGGCAAAATGTACTGTTACACACAAATACTCCATCATGCATTTTCTGTATCACTCAACTCATAAAGAAGTCGTCCAAAGCAGAATCTTGATCTTTGAAAAAACTTTAATTGATAAATCCTTAAAATCTTTGGGGGGGTTGAATATTTCTGATTGCAACTGTACATACATCGTACTCTCACGGCTGTAAAAAGTTAGCCTACTGCATACAAATGAACTTGGTATTAACATGAACATGGCTTCAGTGTAACAAGTAATCAACATGCTAGGTAATGACAAAGACGTTCAAAAACAACACAAAGTCATGGGTTTACTTTTCTGGCAGACAATGTTCCCAACTCGCTGCATCCAGGCTCCAGCTGAGCTCGGCTCGCCTCGTCTGGTTTTCAACTACCTTAAAGTTCCCTGTTACAGGCTAACTTCAGCAAAAAAGAGTCAACATTTCCAAAATTCCTGAGCTTAACTTCCTGTGGAAAGTTTCCAGAATTGATTTTTGATTTAGAAAACAACAGCAACATTAGTTCGTTCAAACACATTCATGTCAGTGTAATTATAGATTTCTGTCTTTACAAAGTGAGAACTAAATATGTGTGACACAGGAAGGTCAGTGTTTGATTGACAGCTGATCTCTGTGCGGAGCAGAAACGTCACCACGACGGACTTTGATCAACAAACATGGAGACAAAAGAAGTATAAGATTTACACACAGAATCTAAATCACTGCTTTTAATGACTCGAGTCTATTTGAGTTTACAGAACTCAGCTGTGTCTCCATCATCATAAAGCCAAACTCCAGCATAGAGAGGCTGAGTGAATGTGGTCTGGACTCTGTGGAGGAGAGTCATGGTGTCAGAGACTCTGTAGAAGGACAGAACACCTGCTCTGTGATCCAGGTACACTCCTACTCTGGAGGACTCAAGACCTGACACTAGAGTCTTGATGCTGTTGTAATAAAAGTCATAAGTGTTTCCATTACAATATAATGACCAAGATTTATCATTATATCCAAATCCACATTCCTGTGAGTCTCCTGCTCTGCTGATATTCTTGTATGTGACTGCTACACCAACTCCTTTCCCCCCCACCCCCACCTCCACCTCCCAGTAACAACGTCCAGTCAGACTCTCTCTACTCAGGACCTGAGCCCAACCAGTGAATCTGTCTGGGTGATTACAATAAGACTGATCTTCACTCATATATGTTACTTTTCTGTTTCCCTCAGATAATAACAGATCTCTGTGTGCTGTGTTTGGATCCAGTGTGATTTCCTGTGAATACTTTAAGAAGTCAGCTCTGGTCTCTGGCTCTGGTTGTCGCAGTAAAACATCCACTTGAGACACAATCTGTAAAATCTCTGTCTCACTCAGAATGTCCTGTAGTCGACCTCTGACCTGTGACACAGCTGCTGACACGTCCTCAAAGTTCCTCAAAGGACGGATCCTGAAGCTGGATGAGTGTGTAGATTCACTGAGTGGTGACAGTGAGGGGTAGTTGTGTAGAAACTGGTTGTGATCCTCTGTGTCTGAGAGCTCCTTCAGTTCATGGTCTTTCCTCTTCAGCTCAGTGATCTCCTGCTCCAGTCTCTCCTGAAGCTCTCTGACTCGACTCACTTCAGTTTCCTGCTGGGATCTGATCTGCTGCTTCACATCAGAGCTTCTTTTCTCCAGCAGACGGATCATCTCAGTGAAGATCTCCTCACTGTCCTCCACTGCTTTATCAGCAGAGCCATTGACGGCCTCCTCCTCCTGTTGAAGCAGCTTCACGTCTTTCTCTGTGTCCTGGACTCTCTGCTGGATTGTTTGTCTCCTCAGCCCGAGCTCTCTCTGCCTCTCTGTCCTTTCTGCTGCAGCAGACACTGTGTCGTGGTCTTTATGTTCCTCCACAGAGCAGAGATAACAGATACACTGCTGATCAGTGCGGCAGAACATCTTCATCACCTCGTCGTGACAAGAGCAGATGTTCTCATGGAGCTTCTCCGAGGGCTCCATCAGCTTGTGCTTCTTAAATGGAGCTGACTGAAAATGAGACTGGAGGTGTTTTTCACAATAAGAGGCCAAACAATTCAAACAGGACTTGCAAGCTTTCAGTTTTCTCCCAGTGCAGACATCACAGGCCACATCTTCAGGTCCAGCATCGCAGTGATCAGCAGGAGCAGCTTGGAGTCCAGTCTTCTTCAGCTCCTCCAGTGAATCAGCTAACATGGTGCTTGTCTCCAGGACAGGCCTCGGTGTGAAGGTCTGTCTACACTGAGGACAGCTGTAGCTTCCTCTCTCCTCCTCTTTGTCCCAGTGGGTGTTAATACAGCTCTTACAGTAGCTGTGTCCACAGCCAGTAGTCACCGGATCCTTCAGTGGATCCAGACAGATCGAACAGCAGAATCTTTCTCTGTACAGTTGATTTTCTTGCTGCTCCATTTCAGCTGCTGCCAGAGACTGTAGAACAGTTTAACTTCCTCTGAACAGAAACAGATCTCTGCTCCTCACTCTCTCGTTCACTCCCTGCAGTGACTCAGCTCCCACAGTTCACAGCTTGTTGTTCACTGGTTCTTACACTGACACGCCTGTGAAGGGAGGAGACACAGACATGTCCTGACTGGGAGGAGCCGGTTGTGTTGGAGTAAGAAGTTGTTGGTGTTTCAGGATTTACTGCATTTCAAAGCAGCCTGTTGTCACCTGGTGTTAAGAGGAGATTCAGTGAGAGGCAGAGTGTGTTTTACGAAGAATGAAAAACTAAAAAAGATGAATAAAGGTTAAGTTAAGGTTAAGGTCGTCTTTACTGTCCCAGAGGGGCCAGTTGGTTTGTAAACAGTTGTCATACACAACCCATGCACATCATAACAATTCACACATACACTAAAACACCAGTACTACTGCTGGTTTAAGAGTCTGACCGCTGAGGGGACAACAATCATTCTGTCTGTCTGTCTGTCTGTCTGTCTCTCTCTCTCTCTCTCTCTCTCTCTCTCTCTCTCTCTCTCTCTCTCTCTCTCTCTCTCTCTCTCTCTCTCTCTCTCTCCTCACGCCAACACGGCATCAAACTGTGTCCTGCTGTGGACTGCTCGGTGGAGGAGGTCAGTCTGGCTGTAGGTGAGGTTGTTGGGTATGACAGTGTGAAGTCTGCCTCAAGGATGAACAGAGCTGTGGTGGTTTTTCTAGACAGCACAGACAGAGCTAACCAGCTACTGGAGGGTGGAGTTGTGATCCAGGGCTCCTTCACACCTGTGTTGTCCCCGGCTGATCCTGTCAAAAAGGTCCTTATCTCTAATGTGCCCCTGTTTCTAAAAAAAAAATATCTCTTAGAGAAAGAGCTGGCAAGACATGGGCAGTTAATGTCCCCGATAAAGATGATCCCATGTTGTGTCTTTCAAGAGACAAGAGTTCATGATTCTGAAAAAGAATGACGAAGAATTTAATTTGGTCTTCAGGTTTAAAATTGAGGATTTTAATTACACGGTGCATGTTTCAGGTAAAATGAAGTGTTTTGGATGTGGGAAAGAGGGACATCTGATTCGCTTGTGCCCAGAAAATACCAGTGACAACCTTGTAAGTGTCCCGTTGAATCAAGTGAGGAGATGCAAAGCTGTTTCATCCTTCATGAGGAAAGGGAGAAGGTGCAGAGGGGGAAGGATTCCTCCAGTGAACGAAGGTGAAACCAGAGACAGTCGTAATCTGAGGAAACACCTGAAGATGGAAGCTCTCCGGTGTTTCCTGACGGAGGATCTGCCAGGAAGAAACTACCAATATCAGATTTTAAATTTCATTGAATAATTCTAAAAGGCCTTTCCACTTATTGATGTGTCATTGAGTGAAATAACGTCTGCATGAAACAAAGGAGATTGAATCCTCCTCCGTCACCATCACTTCCAGTCTGTGTAAGCGAGGAGGTGAATAAAACTTCACTTATTATCTCCTGTGGTGAAGCAGATCTGCTGAGTGGCTTCACGTTGAGATCGGCTCCAGAGAACTTTGATCTGCGATGATCACTTTGCATCAACGTTGTGACCTGTGGGCGAAAGGGAGAGATGCACGGATCGTCTCTTCGCTTTCTAATCGTACAATTGACTCATTCACACGTCAGCCCCCCCAACAAATTATATCCTCCAATTAGGAGACTGTGCGTGAACCTTCCAAAAACAAAATGGCCTCCACTGTACCACGCGACGCCGCCTCAGCTCTGATGCAACCTGCAGCGCTCAGTGAAGTGTTTCTCTGCAAAGTGCTGCACAATAGAATTTGCACAAAATCGAGCTGTGCAGTGGAACAACTGGATTTATTTAACTTATGATAAATAAAGTTATGGCCACAATCCTTTATTAGGGCCCGAGCACCGAACAGACAGTGAGACAGTGAGGCCCTATTAAAATGGTAAGGATTATTATTATTATCATTTATTTATTTTAATTTTTTTGTCTTTTTGAGGGCTTTAACATGCTCAAATTCTTGACAAAATTAGCAGGAAATTAGAAAGTGGTAAAAAGGTACGTATTCTGGAGTAATTTTAAATGGGCGTGGCAAAAGGGCTCAACGATACACCGAGTAAGTTTCTGTGATCAGTATTTGACATCTTTTCAGTATGAATGGGACTGAAAGTGGTTCAACTTGCCTGAGCTGACTAGCAACAAAAAACACATGGTGTGAAGTCAGTTTAACCAGTTACTATCTGTGCTGTTTATGTTGTGCAAAACTTTTCATAAGAGAGTACATAATCTAGGTTGCATAATTTTGTCCTCTGCTTGTCCATTTGTTTCTTGCTCTGTTAGGATGTAAATGAGAACAGATCATACAGTCAAACTGCAGTGGAAATCCTCTGCATGGATGAAGACAATCCTCAACTCAACCAATCCCCAGTCGGGATCATCTTGTAAGGGAGCGTGGTGATGGACAACCTGGCAAACCTACCTCAGGCCTTCTGCCTTCTTTTTGGCCTCATTTATGCCCTGCAACTCGATTACCCTAAGTATATGAAAATCACTTTCAACTTTGTTCGGCAGGTAATGCTGGACCTTGTTAGAAGTGAGTTGACACCGAAAATTCAAACTTTTAAAAATCAGCTCGCAGTGTAAAACTGTTTTTTTGTGCTACGTAAATGTAACGCAGATGTAAATATTTAAATGTTGCACATGTAGGAATGCATGTTTGCACATTTTTATGTAATTTTTCACAGTTTTATGGCATTAGCACTGTTCTCTTTTTATATTTACACTGTTTGCAGTATTGTTTTTTGATAATTGCACTGACCTCGAGCTTTCACCTTTGCTACAGACTTCGATTTGATTCCATATAAAATCATTCCAGTAGTTCTTAGTTAAATCAAACAGAAAATCCAAAATGGAACAATATATCTGCACTTTATCCTTATCGGTACCATCAAAACAGGAGCTCCCATCATTGTTAAGTTCACTGAGATATGTCACATTGAAATGTTGTCTGTTGCGCATGTGCACGCATCTTTTCCATGTGTGAAGGCAAATATGTCCTGGGCCAATTAGGAAGGACCTAATCAGCGGACGTCCGCTGACCCGCTGGCGTGAGGATTTTGCCATGAATCTAAGTATATTCATACGTTGATTTACCCTGAGGAGGTAATTGTCCTTCATGTAATTTGTTATAATTCATGATCATTACATTCTCAGCGGTTGTTCTCCGTAACTTGGGAGCTACCTGCAGCTCTGTTGGGATAGTTTACCTTTTATATTGTATGTTCAAATGAATAAGGCACTCATTCACAAGTCACAAGTTGTCTAAAAACTGGTATAATGGGCCTTCATTTTCATATTGTATGATCAAACAAAAACAGCTGAAAAATTATGCATTTGTCATTAAATTTTTTTATTCTAGTTTAATAAATTATAAAAGAAAAGGAAAAATGTCTCATTTACTAAACAAAACTAGAGTAATAAAGCAGAGTGTTTCATATTACAAATGATTTCAAGTCATTTTTCATTGCACACAAATTAACATTTTCAGGCCTATTTTCCCAAATATTTTAAGTATATAAAATTACTGACTACAACTGTTTTTAAATTAAATCATTTGACATTTAGTGTATTGAATTTAAAATAACACTTCAAGCCTTTAAAGCTTTTAAGTTAAATCAATTCAAGTTTTCATGTTCCATTACAATTTTTTTTAGGGCAACCCATTTCCTCAAATGTTCTAAGTAAACTCTACTTATCCGGATTTACAGTGCAGCAGTTTTCTGAATGGTCTCTCAGATCAGCAGGACCAACAACTCCACTTGACGCAATAAAAACTGTCAGACAGCTTTAAAAACAACAATATTATATCTTAACAAAATATGGTGTTACACACAAATACTACATCATGCATTTTCTGTGTTGATTTTCTGTTTCACTCAACTCATAAAGAACTCATCTGAAGCAGAATCTTGCTCTTTGAAAAAACTTGAATTGATAAATCCTTCAAATCTTTGGGGGGGTTGAATATTTCTGATTGCAACTGTACATACATCCGACTCTCACGGCTGTAAAAGGTTAGCCTACTGTATACAAATGAACTTGGTATTTATTTGAACATGGCTTCAGTGTAACAAGTAATCAACATGCTAGGTAACGAAAAAGACGTTCAACAACAACACAAAGTCACAGGTTTACTTTTCTGGCAGACAATGTTCCCAACTCACTGCATCCAGGCTTCAGCTCAGCTCGGCTCGCCTGGTTCTCAACTTCCTTTAAGTTCCCTGTTATAGGCTAACTTCTGCAAAAAAAGTGTCAACATTTCCAAAATTCCTGAGCTTAACTTCATGTGGAAAGTTTCCAGAAGGTTTGCAGAACGGTTCCGCCCCTTTTCAACACTCATCAGGATCAACACAGGTTCTAAAACATCACACAACCTGATTTATACACTCACTGCGGTTACATGTGTCCGATTGAAACTCGATTTCTGGCGTTGTCCGATTTCAATCGAAGATCCATGTCATGTAACTCCACAAATCTAGATTTCTTGTGTCCGACTGAAGTCGGATAACCACCCCCAGATAAGTAGAACGGATTTGGCTGTATATCGGACAACGCGCGCATGTAACTCTGGAAGCTAGACAACAACTGGAGATGACGTCTTTGCGCATGCTTGAGATCCTGCCCCCCCCCCCCCCCCTCCCTGGCCGTGACCCGGACCATTCTAATCAAATGCGCCGTTCGCATTCGCAGTACTCCTAGTGTAAACATGCACAACATCATGTAGAGGGACGTAGCTTCACCTTGCTCTCCGTTCGTCATCTTTCTCGCATGCTGAGTTGAAGGCTGTTGTTTTTTTTTTGGTAGTCACCACTAGCTGTAATGAAAACAGCGCCACCTATCGTAGCGGGGTATGAAATGCTTTCGGACAAGAGTCGGATTTCTCAGTGCCATGTACCCTGAGATACAGCAGTTAACCCCCATGGATAGAGAAACCGGGCTTCAGCCGAAATCGGGTTTATGCCATCATGTAAACGTAGTGACAGATTCAGAAAACAACATTAGTTCTTTCAAACACATTCATGTCAGTGTAATTATAGATTTCTGTCTTTACGAAGTGAGAACTAAATATGTGTGATAAAGGAAGGTTGGTGTTTGATTGACAGCTGATCTCTGGGCGGAGAAGAAACGTCACCAAGACGAACTTTGATCAACAAACATGGAGACAAAAGAAGATAAATGATTTACACATGCAATCTAAATCACTGCTTTTAATGACAAGTCTATTTGAGTTTACAGAACTCAGCTGTGAATCCATTTCTATAAACCATAACTCCAGCATAGAGAGGCTGAGTGAATGTGGTCTGGACTCTGTGGAGGAGAGTCATGGTGTCAGAGACTCTGTAGAAGGACAGAACACCTGCACTGTGATCCAGGTACACTCCTACTCTGGAGGACAGAGGACCTGACAATGGAGTCGGGATGCGGTTGTAATAAAAGTTATAAATGTTTCCATCATAATATATCATCCAAGATTTATCATTGAATCCAAATTTACATTCATCTGAGTGTCCTGCTCTGCTGATATTCTTGTATGTGACTGCTACAAAAACTTCCCCCCCCACCTCCACCTCCCAGTAACAACGTCCAGTCAGACTCTCTCTACTCAGGACCTGAGCCCAACCAGTGAATCTGTCTGGGTGATCAGAATGAGACTGAACTACACCCATACATGTTACTTTTCTGTTTCCCTCAGATAATAACAGACTTCTGTATGCTGTGTTTGGATCCAGTGTGATTTCCTGTGAATACTTTAAGAAGTCAGTTCTGGTCTCTGGCTCTGGTTGTCGTAGTAAAACATCCACTTGAGACACAATCTGTAAAATCTCTGTCTCTGTCTCACTCAGAATGTCCTGTAGTCGACCTCTGACCTGTGACACAGCTGCTGTCACGTCCTCAAAGTACCTCAGAGGAGGGATCCTGATGCTGGATGAGTGTGTAGATTCACTGAGTGGGGACAGTGAGGGGTAGTTGTGTAGAAACTGGTTGTGATCCTCTGTGTCTGAGAGCTGCTTCAGTTCATGGTCTTTCCTCTTCAGCTCAGTGATCTCCTGCTCCAGTCTCTCCTGAAGCTCTCTGACTCGACTCACTTCAGTTTCCTGCTGGGATCTGATCTGCTGCTCCACATCAGAGCTTCTTTTCTCCAGCAGACGGATCAGCTCAGTGAAGATCTTCTTACTGTCCTCCACTGCTTTATCAGCAGAGCCATTGACGGCCTCCTCCTCCTGTTGAAGCAGCTTCACGTCTTTCTCTGTGTCCTGGACTCTCTGCTGGATTGTTTGTCTCCTCAGCCCGAGCTCGCTCTGCCTCTCAGTCCTTTCTGCTGCAGCTGACACTGTGTCGTGGTCTTTATGTTCCTCCACAGAGCAGAGACAACAGATACACTGCTGATCAGTGCGGCAGAACATCTTCATCACCTCGTCGTGACGAGAGCAGATGTTCTCCTGGAGCTTCTCCGAGGGCTCCACCAGCTTGTGCTTCTTCAATGGAGCTGACTGAAGATGAGGCTGGAGGTGTTTTTCACAATAAGAAGCCAAACAATTCAAACAGGACTTGCAAGCTTTCAGTTTTCTCCCAGTGCAGACATCACAGGCCACATCTTCAGGTCCAGCATAGCAGTGATCAGCAGGAGCAGCTTGGAGTCCAGTCTTCTTCAGCTCCTCCACTAAATCAGCTAACATGGTGTTTTTCCCCAGGACAGGCCTCGGTGTGAAGGTCTGTCTACACTGAGGACAGCTGTAGATTCCTCTCTCCTCCTCTTTGTCCCAGTGGGTGTTAATACAGCTCTTACAGTAGCTGTGTCCACAGACAGTAGTCACCGGATCCTTCAGTGGATCCAGACAGATCGAACAGGAGAATCTTTCTCTGTCCAGTTGATTTTCTTGCTGCTCCATTTCAGCTGCTGCCAGAGACTGTTGAACAGTTTCACTTCCTCTGAACAGAAATAGATCTCTGCTCCTCCCTCTCTCGCTCACTCCCTGCAGTGACTCAGCTCCCACAGTCCCCGAGGGGACAGTTGGTTTGTAAACAGTTGTCACACACAACCCATACACATCATAACAATACATACATACACAAAAAGAGCACAAAGAATCCTTTAGTCCTTTGTTAAAATACTAAAGCATATTAAAATGTGTGTTTGACAAACACCAGGACTCTTTTCTTTCTGAGGGCTCAGATTTGACCTGTTTCATGCTCCTATTTTGAGTGTGTGTGTATTTTTTGTTGAATGCTCAACACACAATGGAAGGATGGACATGTGCACCCATGAATAAATCTGATTATTTTCTCACCCTCTGAACTTTAAGTCACCAAATGATCAAACAGCCATTTAGGAGAATGTTAAAAGAGCCATTCCCACTCTCTGCTGGGAGAACGCCGCTGTAACATGTTCGACATGTTAAACATCCCATAAAACCACTGACTTTTGTACCGGTACCTGATTCGTTGACATTTGCGGTGAGAAGTAAAGTCGTGTTTAAGGATGTAAATCAATGACGGAGGAACGAGGGCGGCAGGAAACAACCTCGTGGTTCTGCAGGTAAAAGCAGATCCGCTCTGACATTCTGAGCAATGATCAAATATAACGAGAGGAAAGACAATGCTGCTTTAGTAAATAATATATGTATTATATACATTATATGAAATATTACATACATGTTTGGATTAGTGACAATAAGAAATGGAACCTTATCTGTTACAGCATTAGTGTTTTCGAAGAGTGTTTTCAGTTTATTATTACCGCTGGTTTGCCCACACCCTGTGTTCTGTTTCCTGTTTTATTTTATAGGCCCTGCTCCCAGTGTGTTTTCTTTCTTCACTTCCTGTCTTTGTGATTATCTGCACCAGTCCTCATGTGTTCCACTGCTTCTTCTCGTCTTCTTGTAAGCTTTACTCACATTTTTTCGTCTTTGTAATGGTCAAGAAGGTGAAAAGGTCTAACGACTTATATACGGCCTAAAATGGCTTGAAATTCAAAAAGAACGGACACACGTAGGTGCTTAGTGAAGAAATGTTTCATAATGACGTTGATTTGGGATGAAGACGACTAAAACAACATACAGGATATTTTCTGGTTTCCCTCTATCGTCAAGGTCATGGCCACATTTTTTGGGATCCTAGGCCTCAAAAAGTTGTAAATACCTGGTTTCAAATACGTTCTGGTAGATTATGTTAATTATGTCAAGGCTGTCCGTCTTAAAAAGTCTCTAGAAATCGTTTTATTTTCATTTCTCGAGCTGCACTGCAGCCGGGGAGTGATTAAGACGATCTGGCTCCGCTGTTGACAGCTGTCATGTCTGTCATCTTTATTTACAGGCCAGGCTCCAGAACCTAGAGGCGACAGGACGTCACTGCACTGCAGAGATTTCTGCTAACAATGCTGCGGTGCTTCACGGTGGGTTTTCATTTTAAAAAACAAGTTCTTCTCAGGATCATAACTGCTGCATGACACCATGGGCAACATCAAAGGGTAGAAAAGAAGACGAAGAGGAAGAAGAATAAGACGAATCCTTTGAACTCAGAAAAGGTGAATGAGAAAACGTCTCCTCCTCCGAAGCACTTTGACCGTCCAGGGGCTCCTGTGGATTTAAGTTTCCCCCGGTGGACGGTTTGAGTCTGGACCTGCAGGCAACACAACCTGCACACAAAAAGAATCAACACAAAGGAATTATTCATAAAAGCAAAACAGTCAATGTAAGACTCCATAGAAGTGTGTGTCTCTCTCTGTGTGTGTGTCTGTGTCTGTCAAGGTGCAACTGAAAAGGCAGAGAAATCCTTGTTCCTATATCCCCCCCGGGAGGATTTGAACAATCCTCACAAATCCACTCTGTTATGAGATTTTCACACACACACACAAACACACACACACACCAACATGTGGGGCAGGTCCTGCCCGGCGGGAGGCTGGCGCCCCCCGGGGCGAGGAAGAAAAGGTTCTCCTCCCGTCGGCGCGTCCCGACAGCTGTAGCGGTTGACCTTCGGGCGTTGATCAAAGAGGCGAGCTGTGTCTGGTGTTAATATCAGACGATGAACATTCAGCTCCCGCGCTCCTCTTTTATTTCCTCTGACAAACAGACAGCAGGGAACACATCAGGGTCTGATCGGGATTCACAGACGCTTGTGGAGATGAGTGAGAAGCAGCCGGATGCAGACGGACAGTGAAGAGAAGACGGATTAGGTCATTCGCCATCGCTTGTCTCATCCAGAATCTCTCGTTGCTCTTCAAGGACGACACCAGTTGACTTTTTAACCCAATATCTCATGAATAACCCTCCACGTTTTCCCTCCAAATAAAAATCAAGTCTGATATTTTCTATCCAGGAAGGAGAATCCGTTTGCAGAAAGTTTCGTCAGAGTCATGTGGGAGCAGTGTGCAGACAGGTTGTTAGCCGGGCAAGATACACGTACATTTCAAAAATGTGTCAGTCAACACAGATGCATTGTCAAATTCTGTCCTCCCATGTTTTAAATGAAGCAATTTTGAGCAACAGATTGAATCCAGTTGCCGACAACTGCTGTAGATCATTAGAGGTAAAATAACAACTTTTATTAATATTGACCACAGGTCCAATTCCACGCTGCACTTCCTCAGGACCTTCACACACAAGCGAGTGTGAGGCCGATAACGTTTTACTTTCAGACCTGGAATCAGTGGTGAGTCGGTTTAAAGGCGATGACGTCAAGTTCCCAAGTTTATGTTGAACTCACAATGTGATGTGTGTTGTAAGGACGATCAACATTATTAATTACACAATCCATGCATGTGGTGCGTGTGAATCGAGATTTGAATGGGTCGTAAAAAATTGGCTTTTAACCAGATTCTGAGTATTTATCATCAGTGCAGAGTTACGAGGATTTCTCGTGAGAGCAAGAAGCTCTCAGACTCCACAGAGACGGATTGAACTGGAAAACACTTCTCCTCCAACACCAGCTCAACACAAACAATCGATGGATGAGGAATAATTCACAGCGTGTGCACATGTTCCCACACACACACAAACATACACACACTCACACACACACACACACACACATATTCAGGCTGTTTCCCTTCAGTCAGATTAAAATTTAGCCAACCACAGTTTCTGCTCCCTCCGCTCGATCAATACTCTGTGAGATCGATCACGTGAGAGGAAAACAGAAGGTGGTCGTTGAGGACGGGACGTGTTCCGATTCTTTCTGGTTCACAGCAGCTGGTACGGTTTTAAAAAAGAACTCACATAAGGTTGGCGGACCTTTGTCGTCATGGATACAACAGTGAGAAAACAGTTAAGACTGCGGATGAGGAAAAGATGTTCACATGACATTTTCAGATGAGAAACAGTGATTTCCTTCAGGTTAGGATTAGATGTTTAATCTTCCAATACTTCACCGAACTTCCTTATCTGCTCCCATCTTCATAACTAAATCTGCTAAAGATCAACTCACGATAAAACTGAACTATTCTTAACTTCCTTAACTAAACTACAAACCACAGCAGCTGGAAAAACCAAACAACTTTCCTCTGTGCAGTGACAGAGAGTGTTGACATATTCAGGTTGAATCTAAATGACTTGGAAATGGTTGACTTGCTCTAATGTATGAAAAACACTTCTCCTTAGTTTCCATCGCTGCAGCTCCTCTTTTCAGCCTCTGTCTCAACCACTTAGTTTTATCTCCTCTTGCTTTAAGAACAGCTGATCCACTCTGTAGCGTTGTGGTGTTGTAATTGCAGCTTGACACAATGTGATCAAGAACTATGAAGGCTCCACTCTGTGTGTAGGCTACGATGAAGCTTCAAAGCAGAAGCATCAATCAGCCTTTAATCGTTTTTATCATCGTGTAATTTTAATGTAAGTCTGCCAAACTTCGAGCAAAGTGAGTTTCTAACCAGACACAATGAAATTAAACTCTTTTAAGAAGGTTCTGGCTGTGTTTAAACACACCTGGTTTGTGACTTTTCTCCCCTGAAGTCAAGTCGATCTTTTTACATGAACCTCTGCGTCTCTGCGTCTGAATTTAACAGTTTTCATGAATGAAACCATTAACACGTGTTCCGTGTTCCCAGCGTCGGAGGAACTGGATGAAACCGACGCAGCCTGCGGGTCCTGCTGCCTCCTGCTGAGCTGCGTGTTCCTTCCACCTCCAGCTCCAGATATAAGGATCTCACGATTAACAGGAAGTCAGGCACACTGACACTTTCTTATTTACTTTGTGGAGTCAACATCAAAATCCACCTTTAAAGCTGTGTGAGTTTGCACAGGCAGCAGAACGATGTTTCCAGCAGCAGGAGCAGCTTTAATCCGACGTGACACCGGCTCCTCGTTATCGGGACGTGAACGCAGCTCACGTGGCGTTTCAACACGTATGTGGAAGCGTTTGATGCTATGCTGGATCTTCTGTATCCAACACAGATTCTCTCCTCGGGGAAAAATTTCATTTGAAACTTAAAAGTATATTCCTGTCTATCACAGCTTCTGTCCTGTTTCCATAGTTTGTATTTCTACTGGTTATAATAAACCTGCACTCAGCAAAATAAGAGATCACACAAAACGTCAGAGAAAAATCTGACAGAGCAAAAAGACACAAGACTAATGATAAACTGGGAAAGTTTGTATAAACACGATGAAGCATTCGTGTGAAATGTTTAGAATGAATATAAAAAATATTGGTGATCCGATTGGCCGAATGCTTAAGCTAACAAATGCTGCCTTTACGCACAAAAAGAGATTCTACTGCAAACAGTGCAAAGATAAACAATGCAGCAAAGGAGAGATGTAAGAGATGTGTTATTATGAGAAGTGTAAAATATGTTTTATATTTGAAACTAACCCTTTTAATTGTTTCATAAAATCTGAAATTCCCCTGGTTTATGTATGAAGACCAAAAAAAAATCCAAATTAAACTCCTAAAAAATCCAAATGATTGAGACCCTTACCAGAATAGAACCAGGAGCTGCAGGAAGTCATGTAGCACTTATTAAAATTCAATAATCCCTCTGTGTCTTCATCACTGAAGCTCCAGATTAGATCTGATGTCACTTCTTCCAGTTTAACATTAATTTGAGTTTCCACTTCCAGGGCTCGTCCCTTATTATCTGAGCCTCTGTGTTAAAAAAGCTCCTTCAGCCCAGAGTGTGTCCCTCTCTCTCCTCCTTTCACCCCCCCCCCCCCCCCCGGCTCCATTAGTATGTCGGGCCCGTCCAGCTCCTCATCCTCACGTCATTAGCCGACATGATGTGTAATTTCCTCTGCTGTGAGACCATGATGTGTGGGTCTGCAGTCCACTCACATGTGTGTGTGTGTGTGTGTGTGTGTGCGACCCGCTCTGTGTGTGAGCAGCTGCCTCGGATCCATCACAGCCCGTCTGCAGATTACAGAGCCGAGTTATTACTGCGGCCAAATTTCTTTCATGTCACTCACCATTACAAGGAAGTGTGTCGTCTGCGAGTAATTCCACGAGCGCAAATGAAATTCAGAATAGTGTTGTATATTAGAGCTGAGGCAGAGAGAGAGAGAGAGAGAGAGAGAGAGAGAGAGAGAGAGAGAGAGAGAGAGAGAGAGAGAGAGCGAGAGAGGGAGAGAGAGAGAGAGAGAGAGAGCGAGAGAGGGAGAGAGAGAGAACATGGGGATTTGTATTATTTATTTATGTTTAATAAGAACATTGTGCATCGTTTTAACTCCTTAAACAAACCTCATCACTTCTTTAGAACAACAGAAAAGGAGTTTCAAGCAGTGGAAGGTTTTTCTTGTTGCAGTTTAACTTCACTCAGTGTTTCCTTGTGTCCGAGTCGTCGTTTGAACAAAACTCATTTAGGTCTTCACATGAGAACTTTAGGATGATGCTTCATCTTGGCGTGAAGAAGAAACACGTCTGGCCTGAATCTCTTCTTCTCTCTCTTAGTTCTCACACTCTGAACCTGATCTCCAGTTTGTCCCGCTTCATTGTCGGCCCTCATCCTGAGTCACTGTGGATAAACACGTCTGTTAGATGTTAATGAAACGGCTGATTCATAATCTCTCCGGCAGATGAACTCACTCACAGATTAAACGCCGGCTCCTGTTCTCATTCCTCCACACAAATCCCTTCATCTCTCATTTCTCCTCAACCAGAAACCGACTCTGACCTGAGTGAGCTCGATCTCCTGTCGAGTCTTCAGATCGTCCGGTGAGGTGGAAAAACATGAAGTAGCTGGGAGGAGCACCTCTATGTTTACACTTTACAGGTCTAGACTTTCCCCACAGGTCATGACTGAATGTTCCACCAACACACATATTGATTAAAAGCTGTTTGGACTGAAAAACTTCTCTCATGTTTTTACAATTTCAAGCATTTGGACCGAAACCATCCAGAGTTACATCAACGTGTGTTTTTATTGATTTCATGTCACGTCTGCAGGCGTCTTACTTTCTAAAGACATCAGCAGAACTTTGACAGTAAACTTGATCTTACACTGATGCACCTGTATTTAGTTATTTATTACACAATGTGAACATCCTGCACTTGACTGACAGTCCTGCTCCTTCTGCTACTTAATGGAGAAGTGAGTTAAACATCAATCACAGTTATGAGTCCACAGAGTTTAGTAACATCGTGAAAATAGGATCAGTAAAACACCTGCGTGGGCGGGAAGAAGGTTTCATCTCACAAACACTGAGAAATGTGCTCGTAACTTTGTTTACTTCATTTGTGTTGACACGGATCATTTAGTGGTACAAGCAAAGGTTTCTCATAAATTTAGATTTTGAAGCTTTTAGAGTTTCAGTAAATTCGCCACTGACAAAACTTTGAGCTTTGTTCAGAATCTGTTTCCTCCATTTCAGATCAGATCAGCAAAAACTAATGAACGAATATCTAGGAAAACAAGGAATTCACATAAATGTGAATCAGATTGGGTGGATGCTGCAATTTCTTTTCACTTCCTTTATTATCAATGGATATTTCATAATTTAACATATTCATTCCAACCTGTGGAATTCCTGTGTTTCAGCAGCAAATGACCAGGAACATAAAACATGCGAAAATACAAGATAAAACTCCACAGAACTATGGTAACGTGTCCAGTTCTGATTCAGAGCTGCACTTTCAAGTTGTGAGGATTCAAGCGGCGGTGGGCGGCGGTGGTCTCCGTGTTCAGATTTTCACAACAAATGAAACGCTCCGGTGGAACGCCGACCTTTGCAGCGCGTGCGGATCGAAGCCTGTCTTGATTCTCTGCTTCCTGCGGGACCTGCGCTGGTTAAACATGGACGGGTTCATGCTGGAATAAAGGCTAAGGTTAGCTTTGATGGCTCATCTCATTCCTCCGTGCAGCAGTCAGCACTTTGAGAGCCGCGGGGGAAATGAGTTGTGGCACGTGTTGCTTTCCCAGCTCGAGTTGAAACGACAGCGCTGTCATTTCTCACCGGAGCCTGAGAAGGAAACGCCGGAGCGTCCGTGGTGAGATGAATAAACTCTACAGTCATAACCCCGTTTTGTCTTTGAGAGGAGATCGATTGATTCAGCATGTTTCTCACATCGTGCAGGAAGGAGTTCTTCTGCAGGGAGACGGAACAAAGCTCGAGGAAAAAGTGTGTTGCATAGTGAAGAGCCTCTGTGGGCGTGAGAGACTTGAGGTGAAATGCATTGTGGGACGAGTGGCTCGGTACGAACACGCAGATACAAGACCAGGCAACGACTCTGAGGGTCTGGAGGAACCAAGTAGGAGACAATGGAAGATCAGGGGGTTAGAACACAAATGTTTTTATTTTTCGAATTTTTAGAAAAGAAAACAACGATTTAACTCACTGGGACAGTTAATGAGAACGCCATCTTGTTTTTATGAAAATAGAATAAACCATATTTGGAGGAGCAGGTTTTAGGCAGATCACAAACACACACAGACTCACAATCTGAAACTAAATCCCGGCTCCTGATCATGTTTATGACCTTTTAAGGACTTGAGTTTAGGTCTCACACTCTTTATGGAGCTGCAGTTAACTCAGCAGAGATCATCTGACACTTTCCCGTGTTCGTTGTCATTTCCATCGGTTTGTCTGCAGCAAATCTTCCAGTTGATTCACTCAGTGTCTGAGATGTGACGTATTGTGGGATCTTGTCCAGCAGGGGCCGTGTACATGGAGTTTGACGGGCAGCCGCTCGATATTTTCTCTGCACCAGGAAGAAAAATAATATTTATTTTGCTGCCTCTTCTTTCCTAACGACAGCTACAAGATTTATGGACACGCACGTCTCTGACACTTACCGGGCCGGGAAGGATTTCCTGCCCGGGACACGGTCATGTCTCATGAAACAATGAGGCTGTTCCTCAGCAGCGGTCAGCAGAGACAGAAACTTACAAATGGTGTGGTGAGAAGGAGATGATTATATGAGCTGTATTTCTGAATTTATCTGCTGTATAATGTTAGATCACATATCGTATTCAGCAGAATGAGCCGAGCTCGATAACAAGCTCAGGGTCGACCAGCCCCAAACCCTGAGCTGCAGTTTGACCAACACTGAATCTGGAAATCCTCCCCAGGCCTTTAAATGAACCGGTCATACATACAGTCCTGTGTGTGTGTGTGTGTGTGTGTGTGTGTGTGTGTGTGTCTGTGTGTGTGTGTGTGTGTGTGTGTGTGTGTGTGTGTGTGTGTGTGTGTGTCTGTGTGAGACTCACTTCATTATTAACTAAATTAGGTTGTTTACATCTGTCTGGATCCATTACCGATACTGTACATGTACGACCACTTGTACCACGAGGAAATCATCCACTGAATGTGTGTGTGTTTGTGTTTTTGTGTGTGTGTGTGTTTGTGTCCGTGTGTGTTTGGGCTGAAAGGGCAGCTTGAGGTTGAGCGAGCTCGGCAACAAAGGCGTTGGCGCTCGGCCCGGTGCGTTCAGCGGCTGCATGTGATGAATGGGGTTTACCAGGCCGGAAGACAAGGGCTGCAGCCGGTGACATGAGATGCGGAACATGGATTTATCAACAGCAACAGAGAAATCAATTAAACTCCACTTCTGTGTGAAAATGTGTGTGTGTGTATGTGTGTGTGTGTGTGTTTTTTGTGTGTGTGTGTGTGTTTGTGTGTGTGTGTGTGTGTGTGTGTGTGTGTGAGGCAGACAGAGACAGAGAGTAAAGATCTGCAGTTAAAGGAATCCTAAAAGTCACCTCAACCCAGACTCTTCATCCACCGCAGAATCCCAAAGTCTCTGATCACCACAAGCGAACCTGCAGGAGCTGCATGTTCATTTGCATATTAGTGTATTAATGTGTGTTGGTGGTGACGTAGTGAAGTGCTGGAGGATCATGGGACTTGTTGTCTTCACCTCCAGTTTCTCCTGCAGAGGGGATTCCCTTCTATGTTCATCGTCCAGCTGGTTCTTCCTCAGAACTAAAGGCTCCTCAGAGGTCTTCTGCAAAACAAACTGCTGATTAAATCCACTATAAACACTGAATAAAGCAGAAAAGCTAAAAAAAAAAAAAAACAGTAAAAACCTGATTTATTCTTATTTTCTGTTCACAAAGGATGGAACACTGGAACATGAGCCTGTTAAACGTGTCATTCTATGCCATATTGGTGGTGTGAGGTTGGAGAGCTGCAGCCCAAACACCAGTCAGGTGATAATCTGATCAGGTGATATTGATGCAGTCCAAGGAAATACTAAATAATATCTAATAAAATAACACTGGTTATGAAAATCTCACAAAACACATGATACAAACCAAAGAGTTTGTTTTTTAAATTAAAATCATTGTCATGTAACAGCTGGTAACAACTGCCGAGGATGTTATTGTAGAGAGTTTCTTCTCCGGATCCTGACGGTGTGTGGAGTTATGATCCATGATCTGGGGTAATGAGGTCGGGAGGAGGTGGCGGCGTGCTGCGGGGGGGGAGTCGCAGCCCTCAGCGACCCGCTGGGGAAGCTTCACCTCGTGGCTCATTACCGCCGGCGCTGCAGAGACCTGTCGAGTGGAGGAGACGCAGCTCATCACGTGTCGGGACTTTGTCTTGTAGCTGTTACTGAAACCAAATGAGAGTCGGCTGCAGCTGAGAGATCTGCCACTCCTCCGTGCTCCGTCAGCACTTTAATACACTGATGACGGAGTCCCCCCCCCCAGAAATCTGATGGGTAACACTGCAATTAAGAAAATCCTATTTACCTTTTATTATTTGACATGCATTAGTGATATATGAGTCATTAACTGTGGCTTTTCTCACGGTCCTCCTTGTGTTTGATGCTAATTGGCACCACACTAGTAATTCACTGCATATAATGAGTATGTTGAGCTCTGTAAAGTATGTTTAATGTATATGAGCAGTAAAATGAACCTGCAGCCACAGTAATTAACATTATGATTCTCAGCTTAAGTGAATTCCTGCTCAGTTAAATTCATTTTACTGCAGCTGCTCCTCACCGGCTCCTCAGGGGAAACTCGTCCTGCAGAAGTTGGACAAACAACACGAAAACGGAAAGATTCATACACACGAAAAGCAGCAACGATCAAAATCACAAATACAGATACAAAACCTTTTTAAACTTTAGACTCAGACGCCATCGAGGAAGTTGTCCTGTGTGAATCTGTCATTACAACATCAACAGGAAGTAGCTTGAGCTCAAGCAACAAGTCGTCCAACCTATAAGACTAAATGAATATTTTAAGAAGGGATATAAAGTAGTAACAGATAAAACATTTGATTACATTTAGGATGATAAACTTAATTTAAGATAAGATGAGATTGAGTTGATTGATTTGTTCAGTTAAACTCGATATTGTAAAAAAACAGTCTGGCTATTTAGGTTGTATTTGTCATGCCAGGAGTGTTTCCTGGTTATCTTGTAGATCTCTGTTGTTTGTTTGAGTTTTCATGTTTGCACTCTGTTTCTGTTTCTGTTTCCTGTTTTATTTTGTAGTCTGTTCCTTGTGTGTTTCTGTTTCTGTCTTCACTTCCTGTCGGTGATTGTCTTCCTCTGCCCTCATGTGTTACACCTGTGTTCAATTACCCCTGTCATCCCTGTGTATTTAGGCCTCTGTCTTCCCTTTGTCCTCTGTCGGATTGTCTGTGTTCCTGCGGTGTTTGTTCATCTTCCCTCCTGCCTTCCATGGTACTGTCCTGATCTCCTGAGCTTTGTATCCCCGCCTACGCCTCATGTTTTGTTTGTTACCTGTTAGTGTTCATGTTTTGTTAAAGAACTTATTTAATTAAATTACCTTTTACTTTATAATCTCTGCATTTGGGTCCATCTCTGCATCCGTAACAGATATTAATTAAAATGCCTGCTTTCTGTACAGAAATGTTTCATCAGAATCTGAGTCGTGTTTTACATGAATATATTTATTTTACTTGAGTCCTATTTGGTAATATTCCTCTGATTCTGAGTCAGGGCTGATCTCTGTATTCGCATCTTTTCAACTGTAAGTATTTCCTGAATTTTAGTTTTATATTCATGTGTTCATGAGTCATTTTCCCCGGATAAAACGCAGTTTTGGAAAAAATGCAAATCCTCCATTACTTATGCGCCTGGCAGCCGCAGCACCAACCTCGTTTCCCTCGGCCTCGGCTTGGTGGGTGGCTTGAATTCAAATCCCCTTTGTGTCCCCTTTGTTTGTCCCTGCTGGGCTTCCGTCTACAAAGAGAAACATGGCTTCAGGGCATCAGGCAGCTCTGACGGCTTAATAATTCATGGCTTGTCATTGTGAATCATTGCACACTCGCCCACTGCAATCATCCAGATCATTTGCTCAGCAAACCGTCTAAACGCCTCTGCCATTTGTCACAACAATAATTAAACGCTTCACATTGATCCGGCACTTTGATTACAGCTGACCTGGAATCAGATGGAAGCACACAGGTGGCAGTGAGCGCCCGACGTGTGGGGGGGCTCTAAACAGGAAGCTGCGCTCAGATGTGTTCATATCAGTTTCATATCCTCAAGGAAAGACAGAATACAGCTCACAACATAAACTATTGATGAACAGTTGTTTACATGTTAACTTTAATGTAAGAAAGATAAAGTGATGGTGATGGACGTGATCTTTGAAAGATGACAAGCGTTGGCGATTCCCATCATGTCGCTGGATGACCCATTTCTGCAAAGCAACCAATCAGAAACCTCCATGAGAGGACGCAGCAGAATGAAGATAGAACTGTAAACTGCACGAGACTTTTCTCCATCGTAAAACAAGACCTTCCATCGTTTCTGCAAATCACTAAAGTTACGTTGATATTCAAATGACAAAGCCCTCGAGCTATTGTGAATGTTTTTGAGTTCCATGCTGTCATAAAGATAACTCATGAAGATATGAGTTCAGTTTTAATTTGCTCCTGTTATAAAATGGTCCCGGGTCCAGAGAAGCTCGGAGGTGAGAGCTAAACGACCAAAAGACTAAATCACAACACGTCGACAAAGTCATTATAAAACAGTCTCTGGCTCTGGAGGAAATAACTGGAAGACTTCAGATTGATGTACAGAAATTACAGTTAATGACTTTTATAATACTTAGACCCGAGCTGATTATTTTCTAGTTGTAAATATTAGTTATTGGTGTTTACAGAGTGGAGGAGAGATTTCCCACACAGCCATAAACGTTATGACAAAAAGGAGAGAGTCGTCTGCAAAGAGAGAAAGTCAGAGTGTTTTCTTTGTTTATTAAATCTACTGTTAACATGTAGTTATTATTAGTATCATCATAACCTCTTACACCTGCTAAACCTGTACCAAGTAGCAACACACAAGTTTTATTGTTGAAACAGTGATTTGATCAGTGGACCAACAATGTTATAATATAATAATACAATAACGAGTCATTTAGCAACTCTACAATCAGGGTTCACAAAGTGCTTTGACAGACAAAGTATTATATTAATAAATCACAGAAGAGGAAGACAGTATCATATAGAAGCAGTAAATGCAAACAAAAAGAATAGTTATGATAAAAATCTTCTCATTTTGTTCTGTGTTGTTTTATTCCATTTATTGGGCAAAGCACTTTGTGACTTTGTTTAGATAAATGCTATAGAAATAAAGTTTTATTATTATTATTTTTCATGATATTGCAATACTATAAAAAATAAATTGAACTTACATTAGAGCTTGATTTCTCCTCAGCCTTTAAAAGAATGATGACACGCGGGGATTTCTTCTTTGATGCATAATTTATTGATTTCTGTCACCAAAGGGATATGAAGAGGAGTGTTGTTAATCGCACAATGTGTGTGTGTGTGTTTGTGTGTGTCTGTGTGTGTGTGTGGGCCTGTCATCAATCAGTGTCGATCACACAGCACCTGGATCTGGACCAAAGAGGAACAAAGCGATTGGTTCTGGTCTCTGCAGGTTTCCTTCCTGTCCTACAGATCGGACTCTGTTCACTTATTTTCTCACTGAAATGAACGTTGTCATTTCCTTGAATTACGTTTGTAGATAAGACTCCGTGCAACAATCGTACATTTCTTATCAGAGCCGAGTGTAGAGGAGGTTTCTGAAAGCTCGAAGGCTTTCAGGAAATAATGTGGGTCCGACTCAGTGAAAGAAAACAGAGTCAGGTGTGTTTCCTGTGAAATGAAAGACAGGTATCCCCCCCCACACCTGATATATCTGCATGACCCCAAATCCCAGAAATATCTCAGTGAGCAAGAAGGTAAACACACAAAAAGACCCTGATAATCTGGGTTTTCGTCCCTGTTAAAGGTAGGTATGACGATGAGCGGCTGAGCTTGATGGAAATAACTCTCAGGAGTATTTTAGAGATGTAGGTGTAAGCAGGAATTTTATTATTCCCAATATAAAGCTTACAAGGCAGAGTTTATCAAAGCAAATATAACATCAAACAAGAACAACAAAACAAACACTTCGAAATAAGAAAATAAATAGGCACGATGGCCACACAAATAATTACAATAACAATATACTGTTTAAACACACAGTACTGGGGAGAACTCTCAGACTCATGTCTTTTCTCATAGCAGCTCTCTCAGACTTACGTCCTCCCATGTCTCCTTCCCCGACTCCATGAACAGCCCGGCTTAAATGGACCTAGCCACACCCCGTACAATTGGAACATTCCAATATTCATTAGCTACAGGGGTGTCCCAGGTAAAGCCCTCTACATAGCTTCAGCAGCTTATACAATAAAACTACATATGGCTGGTAACATAACCAGCAACATATATACACACAAGTGTTCCAAGAAGGCATAGCCTACTAATACTAGAACATATTGACACCAAAATTGGAACACCGCGGGTTCACGGGTCCACAACAGACAGGTAACACACATAGAAAACATTTATACAGCACAACACGTGTCAACGGGCAGTTTATTGCAGGCCGCGACGGTCGCCATGCGCACCCGCACACACGTGTACACGGAGCAGTGGACTACTGCAGTGACGAGCGCCGTGCGCTCCGTCACAGTCCCAAACAGAAACACAAGTCAGGGATTTGTGGGTGAAATGAACCAGCTGCTGACGGCTGAGGCCAACAGCCGCTAATGAACAAACTGATCCGAGGCCTGGACTGATGCACGTGTCCAGTTTGTTCTTTATGTGTTTGCCAGAGAGAGAAGAGGCCAAATACAGCAACGAGCACAGACACTAGATAATGATGATTCTGCTGGAGACCAGGAAGTGGGCTGTCAGCTGACCGCCGCCCTGAGCTGTGATTGGCTGACGTCGTCTTTCTAAGAATAATCAGGATCGTCGCCATCAGGACACACATCAGCTGACCTGCATGTACAGAAAGATAAAAGAGTCGATGCCACAAAAATAAACATTGAAGCTGAAAATATAACGACACCAGATTTGATAGAAAATGACAAAAAATGAGAATTAAAGTGATTCAATCTTTCATATATTTACTAAAAGCCTCTGCTGATGGTTCATGAATGTTTCTAAAACGACTCTTCTCCCCCGACGTCCACAAACAAACCCGTGTGTCACGGCAGCGTTTGCTTTTCAGGAACACACTTCAGTTCCCTCCTTTTGAGATTTACTCATTTTCCAACCTCAGCCATATTTTCCAGCTTTTTTTCAGAATAAACTTCCCTCCCCTGTTATTCTTGAATCCAGTTTTTGGCTCCTGACGCCGGAGGAAGTCAAGCGCTCAGTCGGTGCGTTCGAGGAGAAGCTGCCAGTTCTCCATTAATTACAGGGCAGGGTGTGAGCTGGCTGAGGAAAAGACCATCAACACATTCTGTTAAAAGAATCACTGATGTGCACACACACACACACACGTGCACACAAACACAACAGAGACTTCACGGAGCATGAAACAGAAACACAGATTCCGTGCTGGGCTCTGTGGAGACCACCTCGGCTCATCTGCAAACCAGCACAGCAGATCCTCTCTCCTCACGTGTTCCTTCTCTCAGATTCACAGGATCTCACAGTCACAAGCTCAGAAACATCCTCATGAACATCTATTAAGTGACAGGAGCATCGCAGGAAAGTGAGATGACCAAACCTTATGGGATATAACCTGTAAATTCATATATTAATAACAAGTCTAATGTTCTTCCCTGTAATGACCTTGAATAAAAATGAAACTAAGAATTTAGTAGCACTCAAATGTCACTTACTTATAGCACTTTGTAGTTTTGCTTTATTTTTGAAGAAATTGTACTTTCTTGATTCTTGATGTTCTTGGTTTGTTCCCTCGGGGTTGATGCACTTATTGTTAGTCACTTTAGATAAAAGCGTCAGCTATAAAAAAAAAAAAAAAAAAAAATGAAATGAAATGATAAGAAATAAAGCAGCTAGAAAGAAAAGTAATGTTAATGAATATCCTCCCCAATATAATATATAAACAAATAGAAATGAAAACTTTAGACAGATCAGGAATCCAGGTGGAGTCACATTTTATTTTTATTTTGAATAATCAGGGTTTGCATAGTATCAAAGTTTCTGCTGTGACCAACATGTTAATCCACATTGTGTATTTTCTTCTGTGATGTGTTAAAAGCTGCAGATTAGTGAAACACCACAAACGAGGTGTGAACCTGCAGATGTGTGTGATGACACCAACAGTTTGCTTCCATGGAAACGTGATGAAGGTGGAAGTGGAGTTGATAAACCGGCGGTGGCGCTCCACCCGGGAGGTTGATACCGACGCAGGAGACAGAAACGTGAGCTGAGAGATTCTCGTCTCTGTTTGTTGAACTGTGTTTACGCAGCAGAGACGACTGGAGACGTTTCCTTTTGTCCCGTGTGTCGGGTCCCGGCTGGTTCGTGGTTTCTGTGTCTGTGCCTCTGTGTTTCTGAGCAGTTTATCATCAGTGCCGGTGCTAAAGCTTCGTGTTTCACAGTTTAAACATGAGCAGGCTGCTGGGTGAAAAACACATTTACTCCCTGTCCACACTGATCCCACACTGATGCAGAGATTCTACAAATCCAACGATTCCCTCTGTGTTGGAGAGATTTATGTAAACAGAGTTTGTTAAAAAAAATATCCGTATAACTGTCAACAAGCTAAAGTGTAGAAGGTTCCACCGCCACCAGGAGATCTTCAAGTGTGAAGTTCTTCAGGAAACGTTCTTTATTGTGTGTGTCTGTTGCTCGCTTGCACACACACACACACACACACACACACACACACACACACACACACACACTCTTCAGCTTCTCCAGCCCTCACAGACCAGTCAAATTTTAATGCAACCGCATAAACAAAATCTGACAGGCCTACGAGGCCGTCTGCTTTTAGTGTGTGTGTCTGTCTGTCTGTCTGTCTGTCTGTCTGTGTGTGTGTGTGTGTGTATGTGTGTGTGTCTGTGTGTGTGTGTGTGTGTATGTGTGTGTGTCTGTGTGTGTGCTCCTGCATAAAGAGACACACACACACACACACACACACACACACGTCTAAACTGTGAACATGAATAAAACAGTCGATGATGATGATGAACAAACTACACTATATAGGGGAAATAATCAGTAATAAAGTTCTTTCCATCTTGATACATCATTTATACAGTTTATATATGAGCTCAATGGTTTCTACACATCATTAAATACCTTCTTTATCACTTTAAAGTGTTTCCTTTCTACAGAACCACTCTCACCACTGGCTGCTGTACTGATGGTTCCCACCACAGCTCATGTAGAGACTCCATGAAACCACGTCTCTGTTCATCCTGATTTCCAACAGATTGTCTCTGAATCACGAGCACTTACTTCTGGATTAGCGCCGCTCGCTCTCCACTTCCACTCGGCGGCTTTACGGCGTCACGTCTTTAAATCGGAGACGAGCCACTAAATGATTTTAATTTCATCGGCCCCTCAGGCGTGTAATGATGTTGTTATTGCCAGAAATGTAGACGCACAGCACACACGACAGCTGATGTCAACGGTCATTACAGTTAGATGTTGCTCATAAAAACGCTTATGGAGCCGTCGACTCTCGGCTTCGTCACGTCTCAGGAAACTGTCGGAGCAGGAAGTGGTCAGCTGACTCTGGGACACATGAGAAACACATTCATCCAAACACAGCAGTTATTTACACTTAAATCTGCAGATTCATATAAAAGGTAGAATCTATACGTGTCTGTATATGAAGTGTAAACATCTCAATTAACTCCCAATGATCTGATCCTGTAAAGAAACAAGTATTTTTGATTCAACACGATTTGATGCAGTGCAGAAGAACATGATGCTGGACGATTCACTGCGGTGAAGATAGTTTGATTTCCCTGTTTTTTCTAAAACAACAAACCGTAGATTAACGTGTAATTTTAACTTCACGTATTCGTTTGAACTGAAGCTCGTTAACCTTCTCGTTTGTGCTTCTTCTGAACTTCAACATCAAATCTCTCTTAATTTCCTGTGTCTGTTAGTTTCTTAGTCCCGTCATGGTTTTATATCCTCACATATTTGACGAGTAAACACTTTTATCTACTGGGTGCTGCTGTTTCTATACTTTATGGAGGAGGAAGGAGGAATCAAATTATTGATCACAATTCAAAATTCTAAAGACGTAGAACTTCTTCCGTTAACTTACAACTATAAATGAATCAGATGTCACCAATAAAGACGTTAGAAATAATTCATCCCCAAGTTAATCTAGTGCAAATTTATAATCAGGGCAACTGGGAACTTTTATGCACCAGAGCAAATTGGTGAATCTTAAACATCCCTGATTTATTACTTCCACATCTTAGTGTTTGCTTCTTCTCCTGCATAAATAAATATAAACGTAATAAGCTTTACCTCTTCTCTTGGTTCCTCTCACAGATACAGAGTAATAATCTCTCCAATCCCGAGGAGTCGTCCATAGAAACAAAAAGGTTCCGTCAATGTTTCTGTTCTGGTCCCTCAGGACGACCAGGACGTCCAGGACGAGGTGACACAAAGGAAACCTACATGTCTCGTTTCCTTTATGACGCAATAGAGGGAAAATCTTCAAGGATAAAGTCACAGAACTAAAGTTATTAGCGATAAATAAACATCCAACCCCACAGATCACACAAAGTATTGTGCTTTGACTTCCTGCAGTGTTGCTCTGCAGATTTTACACTGATATCGCTGCAGGTTTGGTAAACATAATTATTTCTGTCAATGTTTAATGCAAAATTCATTTAATCAGTTTTTGGAAATGCGAAAAAGTTCAAAAGCTCGACTGGAGCCTTTGTAAGTTTTTCTCAAAGCCCCTGTAAGCATTCGTCATTATGTTTGTTGTGAATGAGTGTGTGTGTGTGTGTGTGTGTGTGTGTGTGTGTGTGTGTGTGTGTGTGTGTGTGTGTGTGTGTGTGTGTGTGTGTGTGTGTGTGTGTGTGTGTGTGTGTGTGTGTGTGTGTGTGTGTGTGTGTGTGTGTGTGTGTGTGTGTGTGTGTGTGTGTGTGTGTGTGTGTGTGATGGAAGCATCCCCTCCTCCGGCTGTTCTCTGTGATGCTTCCTGCTGATTTCTAATCAAAAACCTCAGATTGTTCTTCCCACCGGCGTCTGAAAAGATTCTATTCATGACTTTCCATTGATTTAATATTTCTGCTGCTAATTCTCTGACTTTTCATTAAGTCTGAATGAAGCTCTTAGCGAAGCAGCCGTTTGTGACGTGAGGGCGACGACACTCACGCAGCTTTTAACCCTTGTAACGTTTATTCTTTAGCAGGTGGAGGTCGAGTGTTTCTGAGCTTTCACATCATGAATAACAGCATCAACAGTCACTGAGCAACACTTTATTTTTAGCCGTACAATAAATAACCTCAGACGAGACGCTGCTCTGGTTCCTAAGGATCCTGCTCTGGTCCCGTGTCGGCTCGTCTTTGTCTCTAACGTCTCCGTCAGGACGTCAAACTGTCCCACCCACGTCCTTAACTTCCTGCAGAACCACAGCTCGGCTTCAGCTCCTGTGAATAAGAAATCTAGTATTTTGCATTTTCTGCGTCTCGAGGGCCGAGACCTTTGAGCCTTTTTTTTTATGAACCCACCTCTTCTTGATTTATATTCCTCCTCGGTGGCGGAAGTGGGTTCTGAGGAATCTCTCTTGGTTTTCTGTTCAGTGAGTAAGAGTATAGTGATGAGTATAGTGATGAGTAATTAGTCCCGGATGCCGGACACACAGAGTTTATTAACAGCTGCATGTGGGAGGGCAGACAGACAAGTTTAGATTCAGGCCTTGAGGCGGATTAAAGGCTGCTTTGCTCCATGGTCGGACACTTTATGATAGTATAATCAACTCCCACTTCATAATAGCACAATACACTGTGTGTGTGTGTGTGTGTGTGTGTGTGTGTGTGTGTGTGTGTGTGTGTGTGTGTGTGTGTGTGTGTGTGTGTGTGTGTGTGTGTGTGTGTGTGTGTGTGTGTGTGTGTGTGTGTGTGTGTGTGTGTGTGTGTGTGTGTGTGTGTGTGTGTGTGAAGAGTTTTACAAACTAATCCCATTAAATTAAACCTTTATGGTTTTATTTTTGTTGCTTTTTCCATCCACACATTATTGCTGCTCACCTCCTTTATTCCAGAAGTAAAATCATCAATGCAACAGTGACCCCCCCCCCCGACAATGTATCTAAAACCTCAATGATGAGGAGACAAGTAGAAGTAAAATTTGTGTTTTATTCTTTAACTTTAAATCAGCATCATTTCAACATGTGACTTTACTTTATCTGAGTCAGTCTCAGTTGATTCACTGTTTTTATATCATCAAATAAGTATTAAAACAAAAGAAACTGCAGAAATGAACAGAAAGAAACTACTTTAATATTTTAATTTGGTCCATGTCCCATCTACCAACATGGCAGATGTATACTTTGTGACTTATGCTGCATCCAGCCACCAGGGGGCACTCAAGATTATTCTGCTTCACTCTTGGGGAGTTGTCCCGTCGTCCATCTTTATTTTCACTGAGAGTCCTAACAAAACTTTGCTGTTAATTTTTGAAAATGAGGAAAAAAATCAGTAGTTGTGGTGCGACGTTGAAGATGAGTCTCCAGGCTCTCGAGGTGAGGGTTATAAATAAAGAGTATTTCATGAATATGAGCTAACACATAAGAGAAATGACGCCTACGCTCACTTACTCTCTGGCTTTTACTTTAATCATGTGGAGGCGGATGAACTGCAAAGTCCGAACTCTGTTAACATGAATAATGAGTAATAATTTATTCAACACAAACCATTTGTGCTTTTTAAACGGTGACAAGCAGCTGGAGCCCGGCAGGTCGGTGAGGTCCAGGAGACGTCTCGTACAGTAAAACACATCGGGTCCTACTTTCCTCTGCCTGTTCAGAAACAAGTTCTTGGCTCCACTTCGGCCTTGAGGAGAACGTCGGAATATTTGAACCTGTTCTTAGTCGTGTGTCATTCTTCATCCTTCGGAGGCTGCTTTGGAAGAAAGAGACTAGATTTCACAAAAAGCCTTCCTGCCCCAAAACTATCCCAGGATTTATTGCGTTTTTTGGTTCTAAGGATGTAAAGGTGCCGGGAAGCGTTGAGACGTACAATCCTGTATCGAGCTTCAGCTGAACAGTAAAGGTTTCGCAAGATGAAAAACACCAAGAGTCCAACCGCTGCTCAGTTGCTAGGCAGCAACAATAGGGGCGTGGCAAGCTGGTGATGCTGATCACGGAAAATCCTCCGCAGACCAGACTGTCTCAATTTAATTTGGCCCTCATGTCTACGCACCTCCTTGGTGGGCGGGAGGCGGTCCCGAAATTAGGAAACAGCTAAAATATCGTTATTCCTCCTAAATTAAATGTGCAATTTTTAACTTCAACCACTAGGGGTGTCCCAGATCAAAACTAATAAAAAACAACCTAGTTTGATGAGGTCGTGAGGCAGCGTTGGATCCTGGGAGTCTTCACGTATTTGAGTTTTATTCACGTTACGCAGCAAACGAGAAAAAATATCACGATACATTTTCGTTCAGTGATACAAACAGAAGAAGGAAAACATGGTCGACTGGCTCACTGGCTGAAAGTGAGTTTTTCTTTCCTCCTCCGTCGTCTCAGCAGAGTCGGACGAACCTGCAGCTAACGAGGACGTGATGCAACTTAAAGGCAACAAACTGAAATGTCCCGTTACCTTGAATCCATTTCAATGGTTTGGAAATAGTTGAAAACCTTTTGGAAAATCTTAGTAGACAAGTCAGCAACCTTTATAATATAGGTTTAGACATTTTAATGAAGAATTGTTCCACATCATATCTTTAATATTCTGCTATTACTTGTTAAAATTCATTGACAGAGCTGCTCGTGACCTCCAGTGGTTTCTTCTCCTCCTCCTCCTCCTCCTCCTCCACCTGAGCTAATATTACCACATCGTCAGGGAGATAACATTGTCCATGTTAATTAATTAAAGATATAACTTTACTCCCTGGCGTTCTTCCTCGGCTCCCCCCCCCCCTGCCAGGAGACGCTTCCCACTCGCTCTGTCAGAAATTATAAATAATTTTGGCAATAAGGCCGAGGTAACAGGAGGATAAATGAATTCATGGTGAGAAAGTCTTTCCAGAACTTAAAGTTATGTTGTGAAAGTAAGAGAAAGTCCCTCAGAAAGACAGAGGGAGCGAATGGGGACGTTGTCTTCATCGGTGAGTCACCGGGTTTCGTTGTCACTTAAAGTTTTAAATGGCAAGAAATGAAAGAGACATAATCAATACTTAATAAAGCAGAATTACTGGAATTATAGCCAAGCTGCTTTTGAGCAAAACAGATGGGAGATGCTGCAGTTTCGGAAAAACACACAAAACCAACGTTTATTTCTTGTCTTCTCTAACGTCTTCATAAATTGAGGTAAAAAATAAGATTATCATTGAAAACAACATGTTTTGGCAGCTTGGTGACAAACGTACGACACCTCGGAGGGTTTCATCTCCAGGGAACATCAACCGCATTCCCCCAAAACGCTGAGTCGACCAAAACAGCGCTGCCTTCATCTAATGACTGGACTATAAGTTAATGAGCAGGAAAGGAAATTGAATTAGAGCCGGCGTCTGGAAGCTCTTTAGCTAAATCATTAAGCCTGTGTGATATCTTCACTGCAGCAGCTTCTTCCATCAGAGCCTCGTTCTCCACTTGTTTGTGGGCGTCGGCCGAATGACCTGTCGTGATGACCCTGAAGTCGGAGCTGAAGACGAGTCAGGACGAAGCAAAGTGAAGAAACGTTAACCTTCAGACTGTGGGAAGAAGCTGTGAAGCTGAAGGAAACCAACACAGACACAAAGAGAACACACAACGTCCACAAGGCATCAGAGCCATGAAAGTTCTTAATTTATAAATTAACCAAAACCTCTGAATTCCTTCTTCATCTTGTTTGAAGATGAGACAAATTGTTATGTTCTGTAATGAAGTTTTTCACCACTAACTATTCTGTATTTTAAAATATGACGAGATGAGAAGAAGAAGATCCAGATTTCACACTAAATATAATCAGAATTCATGGAACAGGAAATGCTTTTCTGGACCAAACCAGTGTTTCCACAATGGTTCTGTTTCCAAACAGAAAACACAGGAACCAAGTGAAAACAGATTTAGCAATTATTCAATAACAGCTTAATTTACTTATTAAAATGTGCCGTACATTTACATTTAAAATAATATTTGACATCTGTCTATTATTTGCAGCGATTGTATTTTATCTCCTCGTGTTTCCTTTCTTTCTCCGGCTCCTCAAGCTGAGTGTAACAGGAAGTGTTCAGCAGATCAAGTGTGTTCAACGTCCCGCGTCAGTTACACACAACATACAGACGTGTGGCGCTCCGCTTGTCCACAGGGACGGGCTCTGCACTGAGCTGCAGAGCAAACAGCGCCCGCTGCCCGATGCTTCTCAGGGATGTTTACCTCTTTACCTCTGGAAGTATTTCCAGGAGCTGACGTCTGGAGATGAATAATCAGGAGCGTACGGACTCGGCTGAGGGCGAGAAGGGAGAAGACTCGTGCTCCAGCTGAATCTGGATGTTCTTTACAGGCTGTGACGTAGGAGTTTGCACGAGCTGCTCAGAGGTCGACTTCCTCTCCCTCTCCTTCCTCTTCTTCATCTGTTTCCCTATCTTGGTTTGTTTGTTTCTGTGCTACAGGCGTCACGATGCCGGTAAACTGGGTGAATTCAATTTGCTCAACTAAGCAAATGGTCGACTTTACGGGCTCCGACAAACATCTCCTGGAATTCCACCTGAGCCGTAATGGTGATGGTGTTCCCTCTGTATCAGGCACCAGGGGCTCACAAGCCCGGAGGAGACGGTGGCAGCAATTCTCTGTTTTATAACTTTCCTTTTAAAGGTTGTTAATAAACATTTCTACATCCTTTCACTGGAATCTGCAAAGAGTTCATTATCTTTTGAGCATGGACCAACAGTCATGATGTTTCAGAGCAAATTAAATCCTAGATTTGTGCGTCATTCTGCAAATAACAGACCGAAATCACCCTGATGGTCTGATACAAATATAAAATGTTTTGTGAATATCTTACATGCACAAATAAAATAAATATGTTTAAAACACACAAATAAACGAGTCAGGAAAAAATTAGAGTAGGCAAAAAGCATTGTGTGTAATTTTCCACAGCTTCTTCTTGTAGATGTTGATGTCAAACTGTTTCACAATAAAAGCCTTCTACAGTATAAAGATCCTAAAGTGAACCCTAAGGAGGAAAAGTTTAAATTGAGGAAACAGGAAACAGCAGCAACAGGAAATGAAAATTGATATTTAAAAAAGAAGATGCACCAGGAGTAGTCATGCCGTCCATCTTTATTTATAGTCTATGGTCTTTGTTTATTAGTACAAATACCAAAGTACATTTCAGGCTGCAGAGTTTCTTTCTTGCAGGTAAAAGCTGTTTTACAAAATAATAAATCTGAATCTCTGACTCGAAGATGATGAGAAGTCGAGAGATAAATACAGTTTGTACATGATGGTGAAGGAAATGCATCGAAGTCAGGATGATGATTCATTTATACGTTTCTTTATTCTTAGTGAGATTATTCTGTAGAGTCAGAGGAGATGTAGTGATGGAGAGAAACAGCTTTTCACTTCCACCTCAGCTTGTGAGAATCTAGAAATCAAGAATCTAGATTCAGGTTCAGTTGTGTTTGTTGTCGTCAGCTCCTGCAGACGCTGGGTTCATCCTGTGTCTGACCCTCGGTTCCTCCACTCCTCCGTCACCTTCCCTCTCCTCTGCAGGATGATGGATGTGGCTTTGCTAATCATGAGCCCCCCCCCCTCTGTCCCTCCTCCGCTGGGAGACCCTCTCTCAACTCCGCCTGCTTTGTTCTCGCCCGTCCGTCCTCGCTTCCTCCACGTGTCGGGTTTGTTTCCTCTTTCTGTCTCTCCTCCTCCGTCTCCTCTCGCCTCCGTCAGATGATGGATGTGGCTTCACCGGTTTCCCGCTCTCTGAGGGACGCTCCGGCCTGTGATGCCAGCGGACCCGGAGGACGGCGGCCGAGCCAAGCCGTCCCGAAGAGCCGCTCGTTAAACTCATCATGAGAAACTAATGAGGATGAATTCAGAGCCTGGTTTCGTTTTGAGAGACAGAAAAGTGTCTGAAGCTGGATTTGTTCTTTTTTCATCTCTTTGGGATTAAGTTTCATTGAAATAGATATGAAACAAATGTTTGTTCTTGTCGCACTACAAGAACATTAAAGTTAAAGTTAATTCTGTAGATAGTGATCCCTCTACATCTTGGAGTTCCACCTCTAGGGGCCCCTGAAACTACATGTGTATTTTCACAAAGATGTCTGCCTCTGGTATCCTGCATCCATTGGGTGTGTAGGTTGTGTACATCCCAAGAAATAACACAACATGTATGTAAGATGCAGTACCAGTGTAATAGATCAGTAATAAGCCCTCATGGCAGTGTTGCAATATGTTTATGTTCATGATTCATTATATTTTAAATGCAGTTTATAATACTTCTACAAGTATAACACTGTAATACGTGTACTATTCCCTTCCTGCTGTTTTGGGTTGTGTTAGGGAACGTGTTGAGATCATTATTTTTAATGTCCTGTAATTACTACTAACTCCAAATTTATAGAAATCCTGGATCTTTCCCCTGATCTGAATCCACACCAACATGTTATGAGTTCTTCTCTGAACCAAACCACGTCCTCCCTCTAAGTTTGGTTGTGATACATCCTGTAGTTTTAGTATAATCCTGCAGAAAAAGAGACAAAACCATAACCTCCTTTAGAGAAGTAAAAATATTTAATATGTACAAGTGTATTTATTAAACTGCGATAGAATCTTGTGAAAATATACTTAGTTTGAGAAGATAATGTCGAGTCTCTGCATCTGTGCACAGCGCCATCTTGGATTTACAGCTTTTATATATAACACCAACAGAAAACAAGGTTTGCTGCTGTTTTTAAATACAAAAACTTGTGTTTATGGACAATTCTTGTGTTTCTTTGTCTGTTTCTTGTTTTGTGATGTAGTGGATGTTTTTCTTTTTCACGTCTCCTGCACATTAACCATAACTAATCTGTGTAAGTCTGTTGTGTAACACGAGATATGAGCATCCTGACGCTTCCATGGAGGAAATCGTCTTGTGTGGCGTGGACACGGACTCTGAACAACCTCCTCTGCTCAGAAC
Source organism: Limanda limanda (assembly GCF_963576545.1). NCBI lineage: Eukaryota > Metazoa > Chordata > Actinopteri > Pleuronectiformes > Pleuronectidae > Limanda > Limanda limanda. The sequence continues at coordinate 2,618,030 of NC_083649.1, read as the reverse complement.
CAGCGTGGAATCATCAAAGCAAGTTGTAATTAAAAGAACTGGGACACGTTTATACGTCTGTTTTTCTCCGTCTGAAGAAATTTACACCGGCAACTTTGTGAAAGTACGACTCGCTGTGTAAAATGCGTCAAACTTGAAAGAAGCCTGAAGATGATTTCAAAGCGTCTCTGGCTTCTTACCTCCAGTTTAAAAGTGCTTTTCTTCATTACTTTGTGTAATTTGGATCCACAATAGTTCGGGGACCATCAACCCGTCTGTGTCATTTAGTTCTGGGTGAATGAAATGAGAGTTTTTTTCCTGCCGCGCTCCTTTAATGTTTCCTGGAATTGATAAGAGAGAGGAAGCTCATCACATTACACCGCCGAGCTGTGATCCTCCTTTGTTGCGGCTCACTCACACTAATGGCTCTCATCAGCGTCGCAGGCAGATACTCAAGTATTAGCCAAGAAGTCGTAATGGGAAACATAGAGTCAGAGAGGGGGGGGGGGAGGATGGGGGCCGGTTGGAGCGAGGTGGAGGGGGGGACAAAATGAAGAGGCAAACTGAAAACTAAATGTAAGAAGGATGAAAAATGCTCGAGATGGTTTGAATGAACGTTGGAGGTTTTTATTATTGGAATAACCTTCGACGAGTTTATTCACGTTGCCGTGGAAACAGCTTTGTGACGACTGAACCTAAACTGGGTTCTTTAAAGATTTACACATGTGAGCTGCATTGTTAAATTGCTGTAATCGCTCTTTGCTAAGAGTCTGGAAACATTATACAGGTACGACTGTGGAAGTCTAATGAGTCCGGGAACCTGTCTTCTCTCTCTAACCAGCAGGGGGCGACTCCTCTGGTAGTTTATATAGAAAGTGACTCTACTTCTCACTTTATAACGTCAGTAAACATTCAGGAGTTTCTGTCTCAGTCTCTAGTTTCAAGTCTTCTTCAAACAGCCGATGTTCATTTAGTGAATTATGATCATTTAGAGTCAAACAGACCATAAAGCATCGGGGGGGGGGGTACCACAGTGTGATTGACAGCTAGCACCATACAATTGGTTTTATCCAGGGTTCACTTGTACTCGGGTGAAGTTCTTCAGTGGTTCTTCTGGTTTTGTGTTTCACCTTCACAACAGTTTTCTGAGAACACAAGGAGAACTGGAGGAGAAGTGGATGAAGGGAGGATGGAGGAGAAGTGGATGAAGGGAGGATGGAGGAGAAGTGGATGAAGAGAGGATGAAGAAGGAGTGACCGGTGCTAACGTGATGTCTTGTTGCAGTGAATCATATATATAATGTCTAAGTGCATTTAATTTATATGAATATATTTATATATATATCATCCATCCTTTCATCCATGCATCCATTCCTCTCCTTCACCATCCCTCCATCCGTTTGCCTTCCAGTCAACCCGGTCACACACTCTACCTTCTCCTCATCCATCCCTCCACCTGTTCACCTTCCATTCATCTCTCCATCCCTCCTCTTTATTCATCCATTCATCTTCCATCACTGTGAACAGGCCAGGAGACCTACAGGCTCCCCCCCCCCCCCAACTCCAGTGGCCTATTGATGGTGACATGTTGCATCCATAATGCATTTCTCCCTCGAGGAGGCCTGTCTGGCAGAGTGAGAACTCCAGGTTTGAGCATGCACGTTCACACACACACACACACACACACACACACACACACACACACACACACACACACACACACACACACACAAACACACACACACACACATGGCCTCTGGAATCTTTGTGTTTCAGATCCACTATGGATTTCCTGACCGATCTGTGAATGCAGCGTGGTCTCTGATTGATCTACATGAGATGCTAAAATAACAAGAGGACAAACACGGCTTCAGATTCTCAAGTACTTCACACACACCCACAGACTCACACACAAGCACAGACACACACAAGCACACACACACACACACTCCTGAGCGATGATAACCATGCAGCCACCCATGCACAAGCGTTTGCTCTCAGCCTCTCCCCCCCGACATCACAGCAGCTGAGGGAGAATCGCGGGTCAACGATGCTCCAGAAATCTCAAGTAGATGATTTCAACAAATCCTCGACATGAAACCTCGTGACGTGCTCGGTCGCTCAGGCTCCTGTTCAGTTCTGAGCTCTTCTGTCAGAGATTGATTCTGGAAAATTCAGTTTTCTCCTGAACAATCAAACCCCAAAAAAATCAGTTTTTGAATAAATGTGAGAGAAACAGGTCCTGGTTTGTTTTCGATCTGCTACGGCTTATGTTACTAAGTCATAAGGTTTGAGGATCTCAGACACTTCCCCAAGTTTCTCAAGCTGAAATAAAAGACGACTTCAAGCTAGAACCAATTTGGTTTCAGTAGTTTTAAGTTTTAAATAAACATTAATGCACATAAATAGACGTGTATGCATCAAGTTAAAAAGCACTTGCACCAGATAATTCCGTCAGAGCAACCTGGGAAACAGGTTCTGCAGCGAGTCGTCTTCTTTCAGTTCCCGTGTTTATCCTTCCGACTGTTCACTGAGAGAAGAGGCTGATTGTAACGGCTGCTAAACTGTCTCCAGAGGACGGACACTGAGCGTCAGGAGCTGCAGAGCTGCCATGTGTTCTCCAGCAGACATTTGAAAATCCAGAATGGAGAAAAGACAGAAAGAAAATTTAAAAAAAGAGAGGAAGGCTGCTGTAATAGCAAAGTGGAAGCAAATTAGCACAAATTAACAACAGGACATTGATTTTTAGCTCTTAAAGGTTAATGTGGTTTGTGACTCTTCTGTCCAGGGAGGAGAGAGAGAGAGAGAGAAAGAGAGAGAGAGCGAGAGAGAGAGGACGACTTCCTCTCTCAGTTGTGTCACTGTCTTGAAAACACAACCTGATAATTGTGTCTGTGTGACGATCCGTCCCTATGTCCACGTGAGACATTTCAGATGACGTCCATGTTATTTGACTTTAAATATTTTCTTTTATGTTAACTTGATTAGTTTTGTTGTGTCTTGTTTCAGTCTGGGTTGTTTTTTTTATGTTGTAAAGCATTTTTTATTTTGTTTGGATAAGTGCTTTAGGAATCAACTATAATTGTTTGTATATGTTATTATTACGCTTTGGCATAAATTCTTTGTTCATAATTCATACATTTTTGTTATTTTCACCAATTTGTTAAAGTAAAAACTTATGTTATCTGTAAACAGGTCGATGAGTCCAGATTTTCCCTCTAACATTTAACACATTAAATGTTTATTATTATCGACTTCATGTAGAAACTCACATTTCCTCAGTGACCTGTTTATATAGATGCTTTTAAATAATGCAAAGCACAAACAAGACTTAATTATATCAAACATTATTCCATGTTAATGCCCTGATATTGATTCATGTTTCCTGTTGCTAATAGTAATGCTACTCGTCTCCATAAAGAGAAATGTACTTGTGCTTTTCATTTTTATTTAATTGGCACAAATTATTAATTGTTGCTTTACAAAACACCATGAATTAAAACCTCCAACTGAAGCTGCTGCTGTAGATATTTATCTATTATAAAATATGAATAGGGAGCAGCTGTTATATATCTTTAATGGAGGAAACACGACATCTCTTGGTCCCTTCGGCTCTGAGCCTCCTCACGTTGAGACCGGTTCCTTTAATGGCTCCGTCCCATTGGACCTGCTCAGGTTGGAAATGGGCGGAGCTATGTGGGAATTAACGATGTCATAAAACTCTTAAGTACCAATCAGAAAACACCTCAGTGTTTGGAGTCGGCGCTTAAAAACGTCGGGTTATTAATTTTGTGAAGATGGGTTGAAAGATTAAAGGTGAATGAACCATAGAGGGAGAGGAGGAAGAGAAGAGAAGTGGAGGAAGAGGAGAGGAGAGGAGAGGAGAGGAGAGGAGAAAGAGGAAGAGGAAGAGGAAGAGGAAGAGGAAGAGGAAGAGGAAGAGGAAGAGGAAGGGAGAGGAGAGTAGAGGAGAGGAGAGGAGAGGAGGAACAGAAGATGAGAGGAGGAAGAGAAGATGAGGAAGAGGAGAGGAGATGAGGAAGAGGAGAGAAGGAAGAGGAAAGAAGAGGAAGAACAGGAGAGGAGGAAGAGAAGATGAGGAAGAGGAGAGGAGAGGAAGAAGAGGAGAGGAGAGAAGAGGTGAGGAGAGGAGGAAGAGGAGAGGAGAGGAGGGTTCACTCTATATACATAACCTCATGTGCAAACACTGATTCTTGAGTGTGTGTGTGTGTGTGTGTGTGTGTGTGTGTGTGTGTGTGAAGTTGTACGTCTCTGTATGACTGGGTATGAATGTAGTGTATATTTGTGTGTGTGGTTGTGTCTTCATGTGCAAATACTGTTTTTCACGTGTGCATGTGTTTATTGTGTATTTCTGTGTGTGTGTGTGTGTGTGCAGTGTGAAGTGGTACCTATTTTGTATGACTAGCTGTAGGTATGAGGTGTATTTTTGGATACGTGTGTGTAGTTGTGTCTTTCTTATGATTGTGTGTGTGTAGTGTGTATGTAGTGTGTGAAGTTGTACGTTCTCTCTATGACTGGGTGGGTATGTAGAGTATTTATGGATACCTGTGTGTAGTTGTGTCTCTATGTGCAAACACTGAGTGTGTGCAGTAAGGTGTGTGTCCTCCGACGTGTGCGTTGGAACGTGTGCGTTGGAACGTGTGCGTTGGAACGTGTGCGTTGTTCTTTAGTAAAACAGCATCATTCATATTCATGGCGTCCGCCTGAGGAGAGAGAGGAGCCGCTCACTTTCCTCTCGACACTAATGCACATAAGACACAAAGCCGTTTTATAAATAATGATTCATCCTTCAGGGTTTGTGTGTCTCCCTGCTGCTCTTCTCCTCCTCACCCCCCCGACTTCCCATCATGTCACTGTTTCATATCGTTTAATATCATTAAAATTTAAACTTTACACATCCCCACAATTTGCACGTTTGCCATTAGGAGCTCACGATCACCTCTTAAAATATTTGCCCGAAGAAATGTCAAGAGAGCGAGTTCTCACTCAGTCACGATTCCAGCTGCAGTGAGAAGAGGAAGAAGATTTCATTTTGAAACAAAGGATGAATTTAAGGTTTTATTTCCGATTTGCTGCGACGCAGGATCTCTGCACTTAAGTTATAAAAATGTTGCATGTTTAAAAGCCAGCAGACGTAGCAACAAAAGCTAATGGAGTGGGACGCACTGTAAAAAGCAGCTCCGTGGCCCCGAGGAGCCGAGCAGCACTTTACAGTCATTGTCCCGTTTGTTTACTGTAGTTCTGCTGGAGAATTAATGTGAAATGCAGCCGAGAGAGAAACAGCCGGAGCCGTTACTTAAAGGTTACAACTGAGGAAATACAAGCTTCTCTTTTGAGGGTTCAAAAAGCTCCTAATGTTGTTCTAGGTTTGTTCTTTTGTTTTGGTTCCAGTTTTTAAATGTCCAAACTTTTAAGTTGATTCCATCACAAGATGTTTTCGGGGTCCGACACGTTCAGAACAACAGGAAAAAGCTTATTTTTTCAATGTGAAACACAAGTAAATACTAAGAATAGCTGTAAAATCAATGTAGTGAGTAAAAACTACAAGAGATTTCCTCCTAAAACACAAGTGGGATTATTTAGTTTACTGGAAAAAATTCTGCATTAAATCTAATTAGTTTCATTCCACCAGTGGTTTAAGCTTTAATATAAACAGGAAAGTACATAAATGTAGCTTCCACCCGTCGTTATGATGGATAAATTAAACTCAACATCACAGTAGAAACAGTTTATTGGCTCACACAGTTAAAATCGGTGTAATGGGCCGTGGAGGCTGTAACACTGGTGATTGACACAGGGGAAGAGGAGAGAGCTCATCACTAACATCGAACTGGACGGCGTCGGAGAAAAGAAACAACTTCCCTGATGCATCCAGACGCTTTGAGATCTAATGACCCGAGAGGACGTTTTGCAGTTTCCCCAACAAACTTCCTGAAAGGTTTGTTTTAACCAAGATGACTTTACAGTTCATTTTATAGTGTTGAACACGAGTTCATCTTTTATAGCTCGATGCTCAGATGTGTTTACTAAACCAGCAGTCAGCACTCGGATCACTTGGAAAACAACCAGAGGTTCATAACTCCACCAAGGCTGATCGGCCACTTTATCACCATACTGCATATACTACATATACTGCTTATACTACATATATACCATAACCTGCATATAATGCATATGCTGCATATACTACATATACATTTAATGAATTTAGACGCAGTACATTTACCTTTTACACAGAAATTCTTTGCAAACTGCTAAAATCTGAAAGTTTCACCCAACAATTTAGAAAAACATCCTTAAAAATATTATTGCAACAAACACACACTTATTGATATTCGTAATCAAAATCCAGTAATTGTTACTTGGGAAATTAATGACTATTTAAAAAAGAAAACACTTGGTTTTGCCTCAAAAATGTGACCTTTAACCCAGTTTCATGGAAATCTGTTCACTAGATTTTGCACAATCCTGCTAAAAAATAAAGGGGAAGAGGAAATAAAAATATAAAAAATAAACTGATTTACTAACAAAACATAATCCTGAAGGACTTTAAGATCTGTTGACTTTTTGTTGAGTTATTTCTGTAAAAAGAGGAGAAATATACCAGTTTATTGGCATCAGACAAACTGGGATCATATTTTTTGTAAATACTTAATGTGTTCACGTCCTTGCCAGTGACAAATGAGCAAGTGATTCCGTGAACTCATCTTTCAGCCTCTTCCAAACGAGACAGGTCCTCGAGTCTCAGGGCCGAGGATTTTAAAACTCTCTCTGAAAACGATAAGAAAAGTTACTTCCTGCAGTTATAAATATGCAAAAGATGATATTTGAAATATTCGTCAAACTCTGTCAGCGGTGGATGAGCGGCTCATCAACATGCAACTCGTCTTCCCACTGTTTCCTATTCACCTCGCACCTCCTCCACCTCAGCACATTGTGAGGGAAACTTCACTTGTTGAGGCTGAAACTTGACATTAAGTTTTTTCCCTTTTTGTTTAGATTCACTGCTTTTGAAAAGCCCCGGCTCCTGAAGATGAACATGCCCGAGCGTATTGACAGTCTGACCTTCGGTTCAGCTGGTAATGAGAGTGAAAACCAAGCAAACAGCTTCTTCTCCCTCAGAGGAGGAGGAGGAGGAGGAGGAGGAGGAGGAGGAGGAGGAGGAGGAGGAGGAGGAGGAGGAGGAGGAGGAGGAGGAGGAGGAGGAGGAGGAGGAGGAGGAAGAGGAAGAGTAGTGATGCTGCTAACAGCTCTGCAGCTCGGCTCATTACTGCCGGAGCGGAGGGAGGTTTCTGCAGAAAGAGACGTACAGTGAACCAGGCTGAGGGAAGAAGAAGTGACTGTTTCTCCACCGCTTCCTTCCATTCCTACTTCCACTTAGCAGAGATTTAAAAAGATGAGATCTTTCAAAGTGGAAGGAATTATATTAAGCTTTCCTCCGGGGTTGTGTTGAGCTGCCGGGCTTTTCTCTGAGCAAACACCGGGAGGTGCAGGCGGCCGGACGCAGCTCGCCTGGGGAGATTCAAATCTGTGACTCAGGGCCCGAGAGCTGTCGTATCTGTTTACTGGTTAGCGCCGTGGCGAGCGGCCGGGGACACGGCGGTTCAGGCCCGACGCCACGGAGGATCTCTGCTGATGGTGTTTTCCTCCCCTGGCAGAGGAGAGTTGAGTTAATGGATCGAGGCTCCTCACTCGAACCAGAACCGTCGACCTCCTTCTTCATAAAGAAACAAAGCAACGTGACCTCCTCCTATATGGAGGACCAAACATGACTTAAGTATAAATAAATAAATGTATAAATAAATACAGAAATAAATAAATAAATAAAAAAAAGGAAATTAATTAATTAATACAGAAATAAATAAATAAATACGTTAATAAAAACAGAAATGTCTAAATAAATATATTTAAGACATTTATTTAGACATTGCTGTTGTTATTAACGTATTTATTTCTGTATTAATTAATTAATTTCCTTTTTTATGTATTTATTTATTTATTTATTTCTGTATTTATTTATACATTAATTTATTTATTTATTTATACTTAAGTCATGTATGGTCCTCCATACTCCAACCAACACACTCACATTCCAGATTATAGTCTTAGGTTTTGTGGTTTGTGTAGCGATTCTCACATGTATTTTAATATTAATAAATCAAAAGGGAACATGAATGTCTAACTGTGGTTATTTAAGCATTTGGACAGAACAGTCACATCCATTATTATAAGAGGAATAAGTGATGACAGCTGCTGATGATGTGAATCCATGAAAACGCTGGAGATGATGTTATGAACCAGGGAATTCATATTTCTGTTAAGTTACAGTTCTGGGTTTTGTAACATGTTACACGTGATCAGAATTAATAATTAGATTTCAAAATATACTGAACCAGAATTGTTTGTAGTTTTTCTTTGTAGTTATTTTGTCAGGATTGCATTTTGATAACATCCCTATGGATCTTCATATACTGAGTCGTCTTACATGCACATGATCCAATATAAGAATCAGAATTTGCAGGTTTGTTTTTATTCATATATTAAATTGAGTAAAAACCTAAGTTCACAGGCGTACGCTGAGTCATGTGCTGTTTCCTGGCCTCTCTTCCCAGTGCATGCTGGGACATGCTCCAGCATCCTGAGCAGGAATAAGCAAACTGGGAAAACCAACGGACGCATGTTGGTTGTTTCAGAATCGTAACGTTTCTGCCCTTCAAGCAGCTTAGAGGTGATTGACAGCAGCAATCACACGTCCGCAGCCTAAACGCTGTTTGTTGAAAATAAATGGAGATTGTACAGAACCCTGTGAGTCGGGGGGGAGGACTAAATATGACTTTTCACTGCTGCTCCTCAAATGATAAGGCGTGAAATCTCTGTGGGACGCACCGCTGTCCTCGCCTCTGATTCAATCGTCCGTCTAATTGGGGCAAAGCAGCTTCTTCTGTAAAAGAGGAGGAGTCAGCAGTTTGAGGTTCAGACAGAGGAGGAGGAGGAGGAGGAGGAGGAGGAGGAGGAGGAGGAGGAGGAGGAGGAGGAGGGGGAGGAGGAGGAGGAGGAGGAGGAGGAGGAGGAGGAGAAAGGGACAGGGAGATGTGGAGATACAGGAGGAGGAGGAGGAGGAGGAGGAGGAGAAAGGGACGGGGAGATGTGGAGATACAGGAGGAGGAGAACGAGAAGGAGGAGGAGAAAGGGACGGGGAGATGTTGAGATACATAAGGAGGAGGAGGAGGACGAGGAGGAGGAGGAGGAAGAGGAGGAGGAGAACGAGGAGGAGGAGGAGGAGAACGAGGAGAAACAGATGGAGAGATGTGGAGATACAGGAGGAGGAAGAGGAGGAGAAAGGGACGGGGAGATGTTGAGATACAGGAGGAGGAGGAGGAGGAAGAGAAGGAGGAGAAAGGGATGGAGAGATGTGGAGATACAGGAGGAGGAGGAGGAGGAGGAGGAGTAAGAGGAGGAGGAGGAGGAGGAGGAGGAGGAGGAGGAGGAGGAGGAGGAGGAGGAGGAGGAGGAGGAGGAGGAGGAAGAGGAGGAGAAAGGGACGGGGAGATGTTGAGGTACAGGAGGAGGAGGAGGAGGAGTAAGAGGAGGAGGAGGAGGAGGAGGAGGAGGAGGAGGAGGAGGAGGAGGAGGAGGAGGAGGAGGAGGAGGAAGAGGAGGAGAAAGGGACGGGGAGATGTTGAGGTACAGGAGGAGGAGGAGGAGGAGGAGGAGGAGGAGGAGGAGGAGGAGGAGGAGGAGGAGGAGGAGGAGGAGGAGGAGGAGGAGGAGGAGAAAGAGTTGTGAGCTGCAGAGGAATTGTAAAAGACGCTGACTGTGAACTCTCTCTCTCCTCTCTCAGGATAATCACCCCCCCCTCTCCCCCCACAGTCAGCCTCATATTGGCATGTGCTGAAACCCGGTCATAATAATTAACCTCTTTAATTCGGCTCCACTTGTTACTGTAAGCCCGTCAATGCCTCTAATCAATGCATGAATAATTACAGCAGAATAGAAACAGGAGGTCACTCCAGCCTCCAGCTGACGGAGGATCACAGCCGCAGATTAATATTCATAATAACACGCTGCTCCTCCCACGGGAGAGTGTTGTGTTGCCGGGTCGATGAGCAGGGAATTGAGAGCTGATACTTAAGGTTAACTGCTCCAAAAAAAGGTCAAATCAATTATTGATTAGCAGAGTGTGTGGAGCAGAGGTGGAGGAGGAGGAGGAGGAGGAGGAGGAGGAGGAGGAGGAGGAGGAGGAGGAGGAGGAGGAGGAGGAGGAGGAGGAGTGGGAACAACTGTTTGGTTTCTACAGACTTTCACTGGTTTGGAGTCAAACAAGAGCAAATTCAGAATAATCAGACGCGTATTCTATTTATCCTGTTATTTAATCAATGTTATTTATATATTTCTTAGTATTTATCTTTGGATGAGGTCTCATTTTTCTGTGAGTGTTGTTTTATAGTTTATTTTATTTATTTGCTTATTTACTGAATAGTTTTTCCTTTGATAGATAGTAGTGTCTCCTCCACCCCCTCCAAAACGCAGTCGTTTTGGCCGGTTAATACAACCACCTGTTTGGTGATATTTTTTGTCTGCTATGGTGAATTCTGGGGGGACGTGTGTAGTGAGTGGGGGACTTACATAATTCAACCTCCGCGCTCAGTATGTGTTCGCACCATTGTTTACGTAATGCGTTCGGCGTCAGGCTCCTGCGTGGGTGATGACGTCGACCCCAGTGCATGCTGGGTGGCGTGATGACGTCAGGGGCCCGGCGCGACGGGAACGTAATGACGTCCGGGACCCCGGGGCATGCTGGGGTATTTAACGCCATCTTGTTTGTTTTGATTGTTATGCTAACTGATGCTAAATAAACGGAGCACCACTCGTGTTCCAGACTGGATGGAAGTTGTGATGTGATTTATCCCAATTTCCACAACCTGTGGTTTTTACTTTACTTCTCATTTCCTTATTTTTCTTCCTTTGATTTTCCCTCATTTCAGATTCATGAGAATAACGACAGGAACCTGCTCTGTGCTCATAGGTGTTGTTGTTGTTGTTGTTGTTATTCGTAACTTTTATTCTCTAAAAATCCTCATGTTACATTGTCGACATGAAAAGTGTTGATCGGTGGATTTTCTTCATACTCAGACATCATAAGTGTTGCTATCACTTATCTTTCTCACTTTTAAATGATATATTTCTTCATGTGTTGTTTTTTATTTCAAATGACATTGTGTTAACTTGCTTCCTGTCTTGTTGTTGTGTACTTTTTGTAAAGCACTTTGTAACGTCTCATTTAAAAGGAGCCATATTGTAGTTATTATAATTCTTATTGTTGTTGTTTTTACTGACCTCTAACTAACTACCGGTGACCACAACCTGCTCTCAGGTTTGAGTCGCTCATCACAGACTGTGAGTCGCTCTTATCTCCCCACAGAGAAGTGTGTGAGTCTGATGTGGATCTCGTGGATTTACTGTTTCTGTCTGGAAGCTGCTGCCCCCCCCACTCGTCCCAGAGGCTTCATCAGCAGAGATGATGAGGCCTCTCGGGGACGAGCTAATGAGAGTCTCTCCACTCAGAGAAGCACGGGCTCATTCCAAACCTTGAATTTCAGGGTTTCCCCCTCAGGATAATGTGCAGCACTCACTCACACTCTCACACACAGACACACACACACACACACACACACACACACACACACACACACACACACACACACACACACAGACCACACACACACACACACTCACACTCACAGACCCACAGACACACACACACACACTTCAGATATATGTACTCATCCCGCAGCCATATCTGTGAAACCTTCATTATTGAGCCATTTCTCTCTTATTCCACTTTGTGATGTGCTGTTTCCATAATTGAATTAATTGATTGTCGAGTTGTCTCTGCAGATTCATGTGATAACTGTAGACAAAATGTTTTCTGTGATGTCGTCCACATTCACTCAAACTTCTGCAGGAATCTCTCCACTTTCATATCAGGACAGAAGTAGACGTAGCAGTGACTCCTGAACAGGATCCAGGCCGGTGAACAGAACCCTGAACACACAAAGTTTCCCGTTGAGGAGCAGAGGAGTTGATGAGAAGTCCTCCCTCTGTGTGGTGTGATTCATTAGAACCCTTTGAGGTGCTGGTGAATGCTCCTCTGTGCACGAGGAACCCTTTGATGTGCCTGAACTGAGTCAGTGAAGAACCCGTGTCCCGGTTTCTTTCTGCTGGAGAATGAAAACTAAAGCAGAAAGTCAGGAAGCCTCATCCAAGAAAACTTAACGTGCGAAAAATAAAGTGTGGAGTTACTTCTATGCTTCATTTTCACATTTAGTTTCCATCTGGTATTTTTACTCTGTGCAGGTTGGATTGTAATTAGTTTAACTTTCCTGATAAACAGGGGAAATAGCATCATATCTGAAGACTGAGGTTAAAGATCAGATTGAATCATATTCCTGTGATCCAAGTGAGGACAGTACGGATGTAAATAAAACATGATTGCAGATGATACTTTACAAATACTCTTCCCTCTATTCTCTACTGAGTCAAAACGACATGACAATGTTTATTTTCTTTGCTTTCAGACCTAATCTCTATGAACAGATTGTGTGAATATGCTCATGATTTCTGATTTGACCAATCACGTCGGAGGAGGCTTTGGTCGCCTGAAGCCAAACGGTCCATGTGGGGAACAGAAGAGGCGGAGCACCCTGAGGAAAGGGGGCTTTTTGATTTATGTGCATTAATAAACAGAAAGCTGTTGATATAGAGATGAGCCAAAATGTCTTAGTATTTGAGTTTTGTGTGGAGAAACTTCGACTTGAGCTAGAAGAGAAAGCAGCTTGTAAACATGTTGCCGCTCCACAATCCTCTCATGATTTGATTTGATGATCTATTCAAACGGCAAAAGTGTCCCATCACTCCCTTTGTTTGCCCCCCCTCTGCTGCTCCACGGATTATAAATATTTGCTCATCACTCCCTTTATATCTACTATGTGATCCTATCTGGAGTCGGTGATGACTAACCATGTTCCGCTGCAGTAAACATTTCAAATGTGAGTTGTCTGATAAAACAGTTAAAGGAACAAATCATAACTGATAAGATCGTACCTGTGTGATTGTGCACGTCAGGAGAGAATATTACACCATTGGAATCTCACACATCTGGAGTCATCAGCAGAGATTGAACCTCGTGACGACGTGTCAGCAGTTTGCCACCTTGAGGGATTGAGTTGAAAGTAAACAGGGATTTAATGGAAAGAGCAAGAACCTGATGGTGACAGATGCGTCTGTGGAAGGAAAGAAACAGCATTGATTCCTCTCGATAGGCTCCTATAGAATGAGGACAGTTACATTGTTAACGATATAGTTTTAATACCTAGGTAGCAGTATCTCTGCTGAGCTCAGGAGCAGGTTTGGGTTCTATAGTCCAACATGGTTCTATAGGAGCTACGGCAATGAATTCAGCTAAAGCTGCTGTGGAAAAGAAAGTCTGTGTCCTGGGGTGTGTTAATTATTTACCTCCGTGCAGAGCAGTGATAAAACTGAGGGAGAAGGACACAGTGTGAGAAATAACACGACGGAGCGAGAGGAGATACGAGAGTCAGCAGGAAGCCAGAGGTCAGTGAGAGGTCAGCGAGAGGTCAGCGAGAGGCTGCGGAGGCGACAACCCGTCATAATTCAAACTTCTTCTTCTATTCAATCTAAAAGAAGCTGTTTAATTTGCTGGAAATGGTCTTTCGCTAATTGAAAGTCCGAGATGATGTGAAGAGAGGACACTCACTGGCCCTTTAATCCATAACCATAATTATCATTTTACTGCTAGGCGCCCTCTGGTGGTTTAGGTAAATATGACGGCAAGAAAGACGGATGTTGATACCTTTATTAAATTATGTTTAATAGAAGTAATAACGCCTCTATTGGAAGTCTATGATCGAAGCTGCCATTTAATTAAAGTGATAATAAAAATAAGTCTTGCGTTACAAAATCAAATCTTCATGGAAATCTGGTAGAAAATTAAACAGTTTTTACAAAATGTGCATAAAGACGGAGAAACAACGAGAATATTCATGTTTTTTTTCCGCAGGTACTTGAGCGAAATGAGTAAATCATGTTTTGCTGAGGATTTGCTGTCGTGTTAATAACAGAACCAACATTTATCAAACTGTTAATCTGCTGAATGTGCAGCATCTGGTTCATCAACACAAATTAAATCACTTTGCTCCGGGGAGGTACACAAGTTCTTCTACATGAGCCACTGATTGTGCACACACACACACACACACACGTGGACACACACACGTGGACACACTAAGCTACACATGCATGCATCCCAGCAGCATGTACACAACACACACCAGCATATGGCTCCTGTGTGTAGCATCCATTTGTTTTCACACTGGTTCTCAGCAGCTGGAGGTGGAGACGTCTGCTAACTGGATTCTCTGAGCGGCTCAGATGAGGACGGGGTGGGGGGGGGGGCCGGGACCAGGACCTTTTCCCTGACTCTGTGGAACAACCTCCCTGAGGAGATCTGAGTGGTGAGACTCCTTCTCCACTTTCTAAATCCCTCTCAAAGACACATTTGTATGAATACGCCTCCTCGGGCCCCGGGGTCTGAACTCACCCTCACTTCTTAAAACCTCCAGCAAATTAGTTTCAGAGAGTGAAGGCTCGGGTCCAACATGTCCCCTGTTGGTTCTCTGCTCCAGTGTTGGTGAGTGGATAACAACTAGTTGGTCCTCTGCTGGACACACAAACACACACGCACACACACGCACACACACACACTAACACACACGCACACACACACACACACACACACTAACACACACACACACACACACATACACACACACACGTTCACTGAGAGAATAACATGTTTATCCAAAGGTCAGCAGAGGGTGAAGGTGAACAGATACTGTGTGTGTGTGTGTGTGTGAGAGAGAGAGAGAGAGAGAGAGAGAGAGAGAGAGAGAGAGAGAGAGAGAGAGAGAGAGAGAGAGAGAGAGAGAGAGAGAAAGAGAGAGAGAGAGAGAGAAAGAGAGAGAGAGAGAGAGAGAGAGTATGTGTGTGTGTGTGTGTGTGTGTGTGTGTGTGTGTGTGTGTGTGTGTGTGTGTAAGTGTGTGTAAGTGTGTGTAAGTGTGCTGGTGAGAGAGAGAGAATGAGAGAGAGAGAGTGTGTGTGTGTGTGTGTGTGTGTGTGTGTGTGTGTGTGTGTGTGTGTGTGTGTGTGTGTGTGTGTGTGTGTGTGTGTGTGTGTGTGTGTGTGTGTGTGTGTAAGTGTGTGTAAGTGTGCTGGAGAGAGAGAGAGAGAGAGAGAGAGAGACTTTTGACTTTTTAAGTTCACTTTTATTTAGATCATTTCATGAATTAAACGTAATAATTAACACTTCAATCATATCATATTGTACAAAAGAAAACTACATGTCACACAGAATTTAAAAATGAAGGATCAGTGTGCACAGTGAATAATAAAAATAATAATAATCAGTGAATAAACACAATCGTGGCAGGAAGGTTGCTGGTTTGAATCCGGTTCAGATGGGTCTTCCTGTGTGGAGTCTGCATGTTCTCCACGTGTTTTCTCCAGGTGCTCCGGCTTCATCTCACAAACACATGCAGATTAGGGGTTGTGTAGATTGGAGACTACACACAAGCTGCTGCTGCTTCAGCCTCTGGATCCTCAGGACACAGCTCAGCCTCCGTCCACACACACTGTCCTCTTCACACTCAGCTCCAGGAAGATCTCTCCCTCCACCTGTTGAGAGAAGAAGACATCAGTGTCACAGAGACTCACTTCATCAGCTGTGAGTCAGTGATGCAGCTCATCCAGTAGAAAGAGCAGCAGGGACTTCAGTCCTGTTCAGAGGTGGAGCAGCTTCCTCTCTGCTTCATGTTCACGTGTTGGAATGAACACGCTAAGAGCTCAGTGTGTGTCCTCTGCATGTCAAAGTGCAGAGTGGACACCTGAGAGGTGGATTTACTGCTGTTACAGGTGAAGACATGTTTCACTGTGTGTTGATGAACATCTGCTTCTGACAAACTGGGACCAGATGAGACAGATGGACCTCAGCAGAGGTTCTGCTCTGTAGAAAGAGCTCCTGGTTACCATGGTGATGAGGAGAGGCTTCAGTCCCACTGATCTCAGAGCTGTGACAAAGATCCACCTGATCAGTTCTTCACTGATGAAGTGAGAGGACAAACTGTCTCAGATCAGATGAAGACGACACCGTCTCTGTCCCTCGTGTGAGGCTGTCAGCTGTGGTCCAGCTTGTGTAAGTTACAGCGCCCCCTGGTGGCATCTGGTCAAAATATATTACGTGACCACGACATAATAACATGTGAACGAGATAAATAACTCGAGGCCACGAGATCTGAATCTGTTGTTTACTAACAAGACGAGTGGAAGAGAAGAAGACACACACTGTCTCACTGTCTCTGAGGACACACACTATCTCTGAGGACACACACTGTCTCACTGATTGAGGACACACACTGTCTCACTGACTGAGGACACACACTGTCTCTGAAGACACACACTGTCTCTGAGGACACACACTGTCTCACTGAATGAGGACACACACTGTCTCACTGACTGAGGACACACACTGTCTCTGAAGACACACACTGTCTCTGATGACACACACTGTCTCACTGTCTCTGAGGACACACACTTTCTCTGAGGACACACACTGTCTCTGAGGACACACACTGTCTCACTGTCTCTGAGGACACACTGTGTCTCATTGTCTCTGAGGACACACACTGACTCACTGTCTCTGAGGACACACACTGTCTCATTGTCTCTGAGGACACACACTGACTCACTGTCTCTGAGGACACACACTGACTCTCTGTCTCTGAGGACACACACATGGACCTGTCTCCAGGAAGCTGACTGAGGTCATCTGGTGTTTTGGGGACAGGATGAGTCTGGAGACATTGAGATGTTCTGGGTGAGTTAGAGATCAACTGAACCAACCAGATGTTGATTTAAACTTCCCTTATCCGTCCCTTTAAGGAGAGTGTGCACCACAAAACAGTGGAGAGTCACTGTGGTCAGTGGGCGGAGCTTTGATACAGGTTCATCTCCAACTTACCTGGAGCAGGTTAGCCGTTCATCAGCAGTTACCATGGTGATTTACCTCGTTGAGAAGTCGACGAGCTTCGTAGGACGGAAAAAACTAAACCTGAAGTTAACCTGATAACCACAAATCCTGCTTGGTAGCACAGACCCTGGATCTGTGATACTGACTGTGTTTAGTAAAATACTGATGAAAGCAGCGTGGACTGACTCCAACCATCTACTGACCTCAGAGTCTCCAGTAGACAGGTTGGACTCTGCTTTAGATCAAGCAGCTCCTTCACTGCTGAGTTCTTCAGGTCGTTGTCTCTCAGATCCAGTTCTCTCAGATGAGAGGGGTTTGACCTCAGAGCTGAAGCCAGAGAAGAACAGCTGATCTTTGACAGACTGCAGTTCCTCAACCTGGATAAAGAATAAAACTGTAAATTAAACTGAGTTCATTTGTGAAAATAACAGACACATATTCATGTCAGCACAGACTCATAACATGGAAGATAAATATGAAATCAGACATGGTAGACTAAAAAACGAGTCCTGATTCAATAAAAAAGATTATTTGGACCCGGTCTCTGTCCTGCAGATCAGTTTAGGAAATCCAGAACTAAACTCAGTGTTTTAACAAGTACATGAATATTTAAAATGTCACAGATTAATAAATGAATGGATTCAAGTTATGTATGAAGAGGAATTATGATAAATTAGAATGAAATGATAAATCATGTATAAAGGCGATTTTATAGATATGAGAACTACAAAAGTCAGTCAGTGAACTGACCTCAGCTTCTCCAGTCGACAGGTTGGATTCTGTAGAAAACCACACAGCTCCTTCACTCCTGAGTCCTGCAGGTCGTTCTGACTCAGATCCAGTCCTCTCAGATGAGAGGGGTTTGACCTCAGAGCTGAAGCCAGAGAAGAACAGCTGATCTCTGTCAGTCTGCAGGTCTGCAACCTGGATAAAGAAATATGAATATTAGAATGTGTCCTCCTGTTGTTTTGGATCGTCATCATGTCAACACAGACTCTCAACATGCTGCTGACCTCAGTCCAGTCTGTGACCTGAAGATAAATATCAGACATGTTGGACCATTGTTTCATTCATCAGCTTCTTCTCTGTGTGTTGGTCACTGAGCAGGTTTGTGTAATTAAACACTGTTTAAAGTAGGGACGGCTCCTGATGTCACTTCCTGTTTGTTTCTATACTTATCAACTGTTCAACGTGTTTCAATAAGAATGTGTCTTATTTTGAAAACCTGAGGAGGACGAGTGCTCGGCCTCAGTCCACATGTTATTTACTGACACTTTCTCATTGATCAGGAGCAGGTGAGTGCAGGTGAATGGAGTTGATGAGGTGGACGTGACTGACAGGCTGGGTGAGGGACAGATGACTGAGGGACAGTGAGCAGAGCAGAACTGAGACAAGTTAAATAAATAATGACCCAATAAGAAAGAAAGTCTGAAAAGTGAAGAAGGATTTAAGGACCTCAGAGTCTCCAGTCGACAGTTTGGACTCTCCAGTCCAGAACACAGCAGCTTCACTCCTGAATCCTGTAGCCAGTCGTTTCCTCTCAGATCCAGTTCTCTCAGATGTGAGGGGTCTGACTTCAGAGCTGAGACCACGACTTCACAGTGAGTCTCTGAGAGTCCACAACCAACGAGTCTGTAATTAAAGAAAATATCAAATCTGTGAGAATTAAATCAGAAAACACAACATTCATACAAAACGTGATCATGTGACCCTCACCCTGGTAAATTCCCTCTTTGTTGAAAACACCCGAAGAGAATCCTTTAAGATTTGGTTCAAGCGTTCATTCAGACTAACAGAGGAACTCATTAGATTCAGGTGGTCAAAGGTCAAGGGTCAAGGTCACAGAACATGTTCCTTGCCTCTTGAACATGATATCTCAAGTCTGTCTTTAGGGGATTTCTTCACATTTTGACTCAAAGATAAACTGATTAGATTTCAGTGGTCAAAGGTCAAAGGTCACAGTGACCTCATGTTGTTGCGAAGTCAACATGTCAGGAACCTGGAGGGACGGACACTGCACTGGTTGGTGGTGGAGGACAAATGCAGGGTGGGACTCTAGTTTGACCAGAAAGAAGAATAAACTATATTTCCTGCTTCTTCAGTTTCAAGGAACCGTCAGTGATTCAGTGATCGTCTCCTCACTCTGTGCTAGCTCTTTGATCATATATATATATATAGATATAGATATCTATATTTATATCTATATATACAGTATATACAATAATCTCCCTTGGACCCCACATGGTGGTATGTCTGAACCCTCAAACTCCAGCACAGTGATCACATTGGATTTCACTCTCCACATCTGATCTAGTTGTTCTCATACGTACATGACAAAAATGAGAATCTATATGTACATAATAAAGATAACTTTTTCAAGCACAAACACACACACACACACACACACACACACACACACACACACACTGAGTGTGTTTGAAGAACGGCCCATCTCCACAGATTGAACATGTTATTGAACATGTCTGGACTCACCGAGCCGTCCTGCAGTTCCTCACAGCTGGGATCAGTCTCCTTCGACCCTGGTTTGATGTGTTGAACTTCTCCAGGTCCAACTCATCCAGAACCTCCTCTGACATCTGCAGCATGTAGGCCAGAGCTGAGCAGTGGATCTCAGAGAGTTTCTTCTTCGATCTGTTCTTTGACGTCAGGAACTGTTTCATCTGCTGATGAACTGAGTGGTCGTTCATCTCAGTCAGACAGTGGAAGATGTTGATGCTTCTGTCAGGAGAAATGTCATCACTCTTCATCTTCTTCAGGTTGTTGATGACTCTCTGGATGATCTTTGGATTGTTCCCTGTCCGACCCAGCAGGCCTCCTAAGACTCTCTGGATGATCGTTGGATTGTTCTCTGTCCGACCCAGCAGGCCTCCTAAGACTCTCTGGTTGGACTCCAGACTGAGGCCGTGAAGGAATCGAACAAACAGGTCCAGATGACCATTTGTACTGGTGAGGGATTTCTCCATGGTTCTCTTCAGGAGGTCATCCAGGGAGAAGCTATAGTCTGTGTCCTCACATGTTCCCAAGAAGTTTTTGAGTTCCTCTGTGTTCCTCTCGGTGTAACAGTGGAACATGTAGACTGCAGCCAGGAACTCCTGAACGCTCAGATGAACAAAGCAGTAGACTGATTTCTGGAAGATCACACACTCTCTTCTGAAGATCTCAGTACAAACTCCTGAGTACACCGAGGCTTCTGTTACATTAAGACCACACCGCTCCAGGTCTTCTTGGTAGAACATGATGTTTCCTTCCTCCAGATGTTTAAGTGCCAGCCTCCCCAGCTTCAGGAGAATGTCCCTGTCAGACTCTGTCAGCTGCTGTGGACTCGTCTCATGTCCCTCACTGTACTTGTTGTTCTTCCTCTTTGTCTGAACCAGCAGGAAGTGTGAGTACAGGTCAGTCAGGGTCTTGGGCAGCTCTCCTTTCTGGTCTGTGGTCAACATGTGCTCCAGAACTGTAGCACTGATCCAGCAGAAGACTGGGATTTGACACATGATGTGGAGGCTCCTGGACGTCTTGATGTGTGAGATGATTCTGCTGCACAGCTCTTCATCACTGAATCTCCTCCTGAAGTACTCCTCCTTCTGGGCGTCAGTGAAGCCTCGTACTTCTGTGACCCTGTCAACACATGCAGGAGGGATCTGATTGGCCGCCGCAGGTCTGGAGGTTATCCAGACGAGAGCCGAGGGAAGCAGATTCCCCCGGATGAGGTTTGTCAGCAGCACGTTGACTGATGACCTCTGTGTGACCTCAGACACAAGCTCCCTGTGGTTGAAGTCCAGAGAAGGTCTGCTTTCATCCAGGCCGTCAAAGATGAACAAAGGTTTACAGACAGCGAGCGTCTCTGGCGTGAGCTTCTGTAACGCTGGATGGAAAACACGGAGCAGCGTGAGGAGACTGTGCTGCTGGTCCTTCACCAGGTTCAGCTCCCTGAACGAAAGCACAGTCAGCAGACCCACATCCTGGTTTTCTAAACCCTCTGCCCAGTCCAGAGTGAACTTCTGCACCGAGAAGGTTTTTCCAACGCCAGCGACGCCGTTGGTCAGGACGACTCTGATGCTGCTCTGCTGGTCAGTGGAGGCTTTAAAGATGTCGTGGCACCTGATGGGAGTGTCGTGGAGGATCTTCTTCTTGGAAGCCGTCTCAAGCTGCCTCACCTCATGTTGAGTATTAACCTCTTCACTCTGTCCCTCTGTGATGTAGAGCTCAGTGTAGATCCTGTTGAGGAGGGTTCTACTTCCTGTTTCATCACTTCCTTCAGTCACATGTTCACATCTCCTCCTCACACTTAGCTTATGTTCATCTAAAACCCCCTGCAGACCACGATCTGCTGAAAGACAAGAAACAATGTCAGAGACAGAGAATCTGAGAATCTGCTGATTGTTTTCATCAGATACAGAAAAACTACAGAAAATAAAACCTTTTTAACTTTTTGCTTTTCTAACGATGTTAAATGTTGATGCTGTATGAAGGAACAAAATAAAACCACATGTGCTGTTGTCAGAAGTGAAGACATCAGCAGACACATGTACAGTGCTGCTCTGACCGGCTGTCTGAGCTCCAGCTCCTGTTCTGGATCTTTGTCCACACTGGGGACATGAGGAGCCTCCTGAAGAACCAGACTGGTCCCAGTATGAGGTGATGCACTATCTGCAGAACCAGTGTCCACAGCTGGTGGAGACTGGATCCTTCAGGACGTCCTGACACGAAGCACAGCAGGACGACTGCTCCTCCTCAGAAACATGACTCCTCTTCCTCTCCCTGTGAAGACATCTCCTGATAACTCACATGTCACAGTCACAGGTTGTCATTACTTCTGTCAAGGAGGTTTTGTTTTCACCCAGTATGTTTGTGTGTTGGTTGGTTCGTTAGTGGGATTATAAAAGACGACAGATTACCAGTAAACTTGGTGGAAGGTTGTGGTCTGTGAACCAGATTGGGGGGGGGGTCCTCTTTCACAGACATGTTTAGAGGACTGATGTTTTCCAGTGTGTGGAGTTTGGTGCAGATCCAAATCAAAACGAGTCTCTAGTGGATTTCAAATTGGTTTCATAAGGAGCGTGTTGGTTCTTGGTGGAGGTCTGAGCTCTTTGAGTGATTCTGAGAGATTAGTCACCAACTTCAATGAAGCTGTGTCCTAATGCAGGGGCCACACTAGAGGAAACTAGATCCTCTTCAGAGCAGGTCACAGTAGAAACAGTCTCTTACTCTGTGTGTGAGGGTCCAGGTTCATTACTGAAGTTTGGAGGCTCACTCATGGACCAGTCACTCTTCAGAGACAGACAGCTGAACCCTGGAGACTCTGCTCTCAGTCTGTGGTCCTGACCTCTGCAAACACAAACATGTTTTTATTCAGAACACATCATTCACTGGTTCATTCTGTGAGGATTCAGTTTGGAGCTTTACATGTTTGTAGCAGGTCTTTTACTTTGTGTGTGAGGGTCCAACTTGCTCTGAAGTGTCCTCGTCCATGTTGCACCGGGCCGGCTGCGGCTCAGTTGTGGTTCAGGCCACGCTGCTTTTCTAGATATTCAAGGTCTGGTCTATTTCCTTCTGGTTCTGTGCTCAGTTTACAGCAGAACACAGTGAAATGATCTTTCACACCAGTTTCAATCTTTATCTGTTGAAAACGTCACAAACACAAATATTTGCAACACTTCCTGTAGCCTAGCCATTTCGGAATTAAAGGAGTCCAGCGTTTCTGTCGACTGAATCAATTCATTTAATGTTTCAATGTGAAATTGATGCAGGGCTTCATAGTTTGTAGTACTGGTATTTATTTGAGTACACAGGACTTATTATATACAAGGAAATACAGTGATCACATCAGAAACCTCAGGAAGGGCAAGAGTCTCTCTCTCTCTCTCTCTCTGTCTCTCTCTCTCTCTCTCTCAAAAAGTATTTTTGCAACTTGAGCATTTCCTTATCTACACTCAAGTCAATCAACTACATTAAAGTTAATCAATAGAAGCTTGTTAAAGTTAACGTGTCCTTCAACCCCCGGCCACTAAGAGATGGAAACTCAACATCTAGTATCATGTTCACGTCATAAAGGCTGGAAATGAATTACAGAACTTTATAGACAGTGACACTGAGAGCACATCAGTGTGTGTGTGTGTGTGTTTGTGTGTGTGTGTGTGTGTGTGTGTGGGTGTGTGTGTGTGTGTGTGTGTGTGTGTGTGTGTGTGTGTACCTGGCTCTGCAGGTCGATGTTCCTCACACCTCAGCCAGTGAGTCCAGAGCTTTACTGGGATCCACAGTGAAGACTCTCCACTGGTTGGTGACCACTGCTGTAACGTATGATTGTGAAAACAAGTTGTTATTAAACACTTGATGAATCTCTGGGATCCGATCACATGACGTCTGTCACCAGGTGTGAACTGACAAACTTAGAGTCATGTGATCAGCAGACGGATGTTAACAGCAGGTGTGAGAGTGAGACAGTAAAACTTTCAGAAAGTTGTGTTCACACTCACCTGCTCACTTTCCTTCCTTCTGCTCGTCCAGGTGAAAATGGAGTCTGACCGCTCCCTGTTCTCAGGCTCCTCCTCCTCCCTGTGGAACCAGTTCACTCTTGAAACCAGTTCAAAGTCCAGTTCATACCCATGAAGATGAACTGGTTCACAGTTCATGTTTTATTGTGATGTTATGATGTAGATAACAAACTTAGGATCATGTATTTAGTTACTAATGGACGGTGTGGGATCATGAATCCAGATCTTTCACACTGAGTCCTGACTGTGAGTGTCTCCTGGGACTGAGCCGTACAATGTGATTCATCATGATGTTTAAATGAGCCTCAGAAACTCTGGAGTCATACACTTCCTGTACCCGACCCATTTCAAAATAAAAGCACTCCAGCGTTTCTGTTGACTGAATCAATTAATTTATTCATAAATGTTTTATTGTGAAATAGATGCAGGGCTTTATCGTTTGTAGTACTGGTATTTATTTGAGTACAGGACTTCTTATATACAAGGAAATACAGTGATCACATCAGAAACCTCAGGAAGGACAAGAGTCTCTCTCTCTCTCTCTCTCTCTCTCTCTCTCTCTCTCTCTCTCTCTCTCTCTCTCTGTCATGGCGGAGTGAGCATGGAGCTGAGAGCTGTGTGTGAGTGTGAAAGATATTGTGGGGTTAAGTTAAACTTTACTGAGCTTCATCATTTAGGTGTATGTTTATTTGTTTCGTCTTTAGTTGTTTAGGTGTTGTTTTTTTCTGTTTAGAGTAGTTGGCCGAGTGAGTGAGTGTGTGAGTGTGTGCGTGCCTGTGTGCGCCTGTGCTAACAGGCAGCATGCCTGTGGCAGCGGCAGTGGCAGCAGACTTTGAGAGTCTGACTCGCCGGCATGCAATCAAACTGATCCCCGCGGTGGAATGCAGTGTGGCAGAGGCTGCGCTGGCTGTGGGGGGGGTGGTCGGCTGTGACTCGGTCAGGTCGGCCTCCCGGATGAACGGAGCTATCGTCATGTTTTTAGATAGCACAACAAAGGTGAACGAGGTGGTGGAGAAGGGAGTGGTGATCCACGGGACTTTTAACCATGTTCTCCCACTTGTAAACCCAGCCACGAGGGTGATAATATATCCAATGCACCCCCCTTCATTAAAAACGATACTCTGGCCAAAGAATTGTCCCGGTACGGCCAGATTGTGTCTGGTATAAAAATGGTGTCTCTTGGGAGCAAATCCCCCAAACTGAGGCACGTAGTGAGTCACCGGAGACAAGTGTACATGGTCCTCAGGGACAACACCAAAGAGCTGAACATGTCTTGCTCGTTTAGAATTGAGGGGTTTAATTATATGATCTTTGTGACATCCGAAACAATGAAATGTTTTGAGTGCGGGGAGGAGGGGCACCTGGCCCGCTCCTGCCCGGGGAAGGGTGGAGCGCGACGGGCTCCGGCCGCGGCAGCTCCGGCAGCGACAGCTGCCCCCGCTGCCACTGGATGTGGAGCCTCCGAGAACAGCCCAGCCCGAGGCTGCTGTTGGCGGTGCTCTGCCTACA